>NW_007259944.1:714562-743897 GCF_000164805.1 Carlito syrichta | reverse complement strand
CGACCTCCTGGACTCCAGCGATCCTTCCGCCTCAGCCTTCCGAGTAGCTGGAACTACAGGCACGCGCTACCACACCCAGCTGATTTTTTTTTTTGATTTCTTGTAGAGATGAGGTCTCGCCAAGTTGCCCAGGCAGGTTTCGAACCCTCGGGCTCAGGCAATCCACTCACCTCAGCCTCCCAAGGCGTGGGTACAGGCTGAGCCACCAAGCCTGGCTACATTCTTTCTTATATACCAAGTTAGTCCCCCAAAAAATTCTCTGGATGCTTTCAAACATTGTTATTGAAAGGATTTTTTTCTTTCTTTTTTTTTGAGTCAGGGTCTCACGCTGTCACCCAGGCTGGCGTGCAGTGGCACGATCACAGCTCCTGGGCTCAGGCAATCCTTCCATCCTTCTGCCTCAGACTCCCAAATAGCTGGGACTACAGGTGCCCGCTACCATGCCCGGCTCATTTTTTAAATTTTCTGTAGAAGTGAGGTCTTGCTGTGTTGCGTAGGTTTGTCTTGAACTCCTGGACTCAAGTGATTCACCTGCCTCGGCCTCCCAAAGTGCTGGGATTATAGGCATGGGCTACCATACCCAGCCTTTCTTATTTTTAAGCAGCTGTTAATTTACTTGTTCAGAAACAATGCAAAAAGTCTGTGATACTGGGCTTCCAGTAGATACAAAAACTCCCCAGAAGCCTGCTCTTAACTTTAACTGAGAAAGAATTGGGACTTCAGAACCAGAAGTGGCTTCCAGGGCTGGGCAGCCGGCCTTGGCCAGATCAGCCCACCCAGCCACAGACCCCACAGGTCTGTGTTAGGGAAAAGTTGAACTATAGACCTGAAATGATCAAAAAATGCCCAAGGCTGAGCGTGGTGGCTCATGCCTGTAATCCCAGTACTTTGGGAGGCAGAGGTGAGAGGATTGCCTGAGCTCACGGGTCCAAGACCAGCCTGGGCAACATGGCGAGACCTCGTCTCTACAAAAAACAAAAGAAAATTGGCTGGGCGTGGTGGTGCACACCTGTGATTCCAGCTACTAGGAAGGCTGAGGTGGAAGGATTGATTGCCTGAGCCCAGCAGGTCGAGGCTGCGGTGGCCATGAGCATGACACTGCACCCCATCCTGGGTGACAGAGAGAGACTCTGACTCAAAAAAAAAAAAAATGACCAACACTCCTGAGGAAGGTTGAATAACAACTGTACATAAGCACCATTTAGCCCTGTTTTATTCCTAGCAAGCCTCTCCACAGGGCTAAGGGTCCTACAACAGTCAGGCGTGGTGCCCACCCCCACCCCTGGGATGCTCTTCCTAATCAAAACCTCCTCAGCCTCCTTGGGGGTGGACCAAATAGGACATGAGCGCTGAGGGGGGTCTTTCAGTCTCCCCTCACTCTCCTCCACTTGAATGTAAGTCGATGTTCATTTAAAACTACTTTCTAACAGGATGCATAAAATCCCCAGAGCCCTACTCAGAGAAGACCAGTTTAGAATTGGGACTCTCAGTGACATGTCTTAACAGTGGGCAGGACAAATATTTGGGGGAGGGTGAGTCAAGAACACTGTATTTCTTTCTTGCATATAGACAGGGTGATAAGAAATAAAACATTAAAAGAAAGCTACTTGATAGTCTGGTGGTTCCAAGCTTGAGTTTAAAGGAATCCCTCATTATCACACAATCACACAGGGTTTCGGGGTCACAAGTCTTCCTGTTGTTAACAGCTGGAGTTAGGGTCTCAATAACTGGAGGTCAGGGCAGCAGCAGCAAAGGCAACCCTGTTAAGGCTGGGCGTGGTGGCTCATGCCTATAATCCCAGCACTTTGAGAGGCTGAAGCGGGAGGGTTGCTTGGGTCCAGGAGTTCAGGATCAGCTGGAGCAACATAGCGAGATACCATCACAATTAAAAAAACAACAACAACCTTGTTTAAGGTGGATGAATGGACACATAAAATAGACATGGACTAGATCAAGCGCTGGAAGTACAGAAGCAGAGGGGAGAGGACCCTGTCCCACAAGTCTGCTGTGAGCTCTGTTTTGAGTAAAAAGAAAACATCACAAGGGTGGAGTCCCCCCTCCCTTCCCACAAGGCCCAGCTGAAGCCCTTGTGCCAGAAGCCACCCATGAAAGGGCTTTTTCATCATCTGTTAGTCAGCAATAAACTCCCAGTGACACTTTTGTAAAATTCTTCCTTTGTACCTGGGATCCCGTGCTTTGGAAACACGCCAGATCTTGGTAGCCTTGAATTCTTGTCCAAAGCAGGATACGAACCAGTCATAAGAGCATGTCTGACACCAAGTCAGAATGTGACAGCCAATAAAAGGCATTCTTTGGTGGCATTCAATAAGATAAATGCCCAGGCTCACAGAGCCACCAGTCAGCCCCAAACCAGCCTTCCAAAAATCATAAATCTACCCACGGGCCTAAGGTTTTCTTTACTCAGTAAGAAAATACATTTGACACTGCATCGGAGGGTGGCCACATTACCATCAGGGACTGGGCAGGTACCAGACAGGAGCAGAGAAGGGTCATGTGGGGGTCAGGGGTAAACTGAGGCATTGCTGTGCCCTCGGACCCAAAGGGCGAGTTTGGAAAAGAGATGTCAAGAACTATAGGAAAAACTGCTCCATCAGTGTCATTTACTAACCACTGAGGTAGAATCTTGAAATCGGATTTTAGTTGTTCAGAAAAGAGTAGGGAGCTGGGCATGGTGGCTCAAGCCTGCAATCTCAGAACTTTGGATGGCTGAGGCAGAAGGCTCACTTGAAGTCAGTTCAAGACCATTCTGGCAACATAGTGAGACCCTGTCTCTACATTAAAAGAAAAAAAGCCCAGCATGGTGGTACACCCCTATAGTCTCAGCTACTCAGGAGGCTGAATTGAGAGAATTGCTTGAGCCGAGGAATTCGGGGCTGCAATCGTGCCACTGCGCTCCAGCCTGGACAACAGAGCAAGACCCTGTCTCCAAAAAAGAAAAAAAAAATTTATCATAGATGGTTATTTTAAAAGGATAATGCAATATATTACTAAGTGAACAAACACAGAATACTAAATATTTAAGTTATATGTATAGGAGAGAAATAGGAAGGAAAATATCACAATGTTAAATGTGACTATCGCCAAGTTTGGGGATTTGATGATTTGGCTTGATTTTTTTCCTCTATTTTTTTTTGTTACCTTTTCTATAACAGGCTTGTATTACTCTTATAAATCAACTATAAGAGTAAATGCGACTAAAACAGGCTTCTGCACTGGCTGCTTCTTCACTGTCCTTTCCCGCCTCTATCCTATGCCAACACCCTGACCTTCCAGATGCTGCAGGGATGCTTCCTTCAAGGCTGTCATCAAGAGGGCCCCCCACAGGTCCAGTCCAGCTCTCGATGGCCATGTGAAGGGGGCCAAGGACTAGACGAGCAACACCCTCATACGTAATAATTATACGTAATAATTATACCTATTTGTGGGATGATGGATGTTTGGATACAGGCAGACAGTGTGTAATTATCCCATTGGGGTATTTAGGATGTCTGACCCCTAAAGTGATGTCCACCCCTCCATGTCTATTGCAGCACTAGTGACAAGAGCCAGGACAGGGAGTCGATCTGAGTGTCCATCAACAAATGCATAGAGAAAGGAATGGCATGTCTGCACACAATGGAACCCTGCTAAGCCGATAAAAAAACAGAAGGGATCCCATCATTCCCAACAACACGGATGGAGCTAGATGCCATGATGTTAAGTGAAAAACACCATTTTAAGATGGTGGCAAAGACAGGACACTCGGAGGCTTCCAGGGTCTAGCAGAAGAAGGTTAATTTTCACCAAGCCCAGAAGCTTCCCAAGATGGGAAGAGGGAGGAGGGATTAAAGACAGTTCTGCTGAACTTGGGAGCTGCACAATTTCTGAACACTAGCTCAGAACAGGGTGCCCAAGGGGCCCAGCGTGGCTGAGACCAACCAGAGGCTATGGGGTTTCATCCAGGAACAGCCCTGAGTTCTCCAAACACAGGCGCCTTCCCGCTCTGCAGCACCACATGAGTTTAAAAAGTGCTTGAGAGCCATCACCCACAGGAAAGGGAGTGGTACTAAGGGTTGCAAGTCCAGACTGTGGGTGTGGCTCTGTCTGGTTTGAATCTTGTGTGACCGTGGGAACATTCCTTGGCCAACTGACCTCATCTGGAAAATGGGCACAATTGCAATAATTCTATGTTGTAAGGGAGGCCCATGGCCCAGGGCCTGGCACCGAGCAGGTATTCAATAGGGGTCATTGCTCATTGCTGTCAGTACCCATGACCATCACCATGATGGCTCTATCTTCATCAAGGACCCATGAGGCCAGTGGTACCAGCCCCTCTTTACCCAGGAGGAGGCTGAGGTGCAGTGACGATTTGCTTAAAATCACACAACTGGTTGAGCCAGAACTTAGAAGTTAAACACACCAGTAACTGCACTGGGGGGGTGAGGAGGGCCCATGTGACATCTCATCTTTCACGAGGAGGAATGGACAAGAGGGTCTTAAAATGCAGATTTTAGCCAGGCACAGTGGCTCATGCCTGTAATCCCAGCACTTTGGGAGGCTGAGGCGAGAGAATTGCCTGAGCCCAGGGGTTCGAGATCAGCCTGGGCAACTTGGCGAGACCTCGGCTCTACAATATATCAAAAAATTAACTGGGCACAGTGGCGCCCGCCTATAGTCCAGCTACTTGAAAGGTTGAAACGGAAGGATCGCCTGAGCCCAGCAGATCAAGGCTGTGGTGACTGTAAGTGTGCCACTGCACTCCAGCCTGGGTGACAGAGTAAGACTCCTACTCAAAAAACAAAAAACAATAAACGCAGACTTTCTTTGTGCTGCTGGGAGACCCCAGGACCCCTAGCAAATATGTTAGTAAAACTGAGCCCTCTGCTAAGGTCACAGTGTAGTGATACTCAGGGACCAACGCTTAAACAATGAGTTACTAAATGCAAGGTGCAACAATGCATCTATAATTTACTATTGTGCTTTTAAATATTTTTAAATGGGCCAGATACAGTGGCTCACACTTGTAGTCCCAGCACTTTGGAAGGCAGAGGTGAGAGGATTGCCCGAGCACAGGGGCTCAAAACCAGTCTTGGCAACTTGGCAAAACCTTGTCTCTATAATAACTAAAAAAAAGAAAAAATAGCCAGGCATGGTGGCACACGCCTGTGGTTCCAGCTACTTGGAAGGCTGAGGTAGAGGGATCGTCTGGGCCCAGCAGTTCGAGGCTGCGGTGACCATGAGAGTGCCACTGCACTCCAGCCTGGGCGACAGAGTGAGACTCCAACTCAAAAATAAATAAATAAATATAAATATTTACAAATATTTTCATAAAGGGCAAGGGAAATTCTAATGCATACCAAGAATCATCTCTGTAGGGACACCCAGATGTTAACAGGAGTATCCCAGAGGAAAGAGACCTGGGAGAAGGAAGTCTTAGGGAAGAAGGAGGTGGACTTTGCACCTGGTGCCACGAGCACGTGGCAGCCATACAGAACCTTCTACACATAACGTGGAACTTACAATTCATCACTCTGGAATAACTGATCTATTCAAGACAGGGTCAAATATAGCAAGTAGCTTTCATTCATACACATACACACACACACATGCATACACACACACGCACACACACACACACGCACATGTCCACACCCCCTACATGCACATACACACACACACACTCCTATAGAAATATGAAAACCATGTGGTACATATACACAATGGAATATTATGCAGCCATAAAGAAGGACAAACATATGAACTTTGCAGCAACTTGGATGAATTTAGAGTCAATCACACTCAGTGATCTATCGCAGAAACAAAGAACAGAGTACCATATGTTCTCACTCATAAGTGGACCTTGAACAATTATAATGCTATAAGAAAGGGATTGGCAGTAGTGGGAAACTGTCAGGGAAGGGGGGGTGGGATTGGCAGTTGAGGGAAACTGCTAGGGGAGGGAGGGGCATACCTCATCAACAAGGGTAACTGCATAATCAACATTTGTATACCTAATCCTGAATTGTGCCCCACATCTTTATAATAAAAAAAGAGAGAAAGAACTATGAAAGACATATGACTTCCTAAAGAATGCTCCTCAACCCACCTTCCTTCCTATTTAGTGATATGTACTAGAGTGTGATTCTGCACTACAAGTATGTTTCTATACTTAGGGGAAGTCTGGGGAAATCTACACCAGCATATAAACAGTAGTCACTGCTAGGTGATAAGAATTAAAGGTTATTTTTATCAACGCCTTTGTGAATCTATCTCTACTTTTCTATAGTGAGGAAATTCATACTTGTGATTTTAAAAGCTTACAAATGTCTCTCTTAATACAAAAGAATTCATGGAAAAGACAACTGAAAAAGTCCCAGGGTTGAATCCAGCTGCTCGCAGTACAGCATCTCTATGCACACAGACACTAAGAAACAAGTGGTTTAAAAGTTGTGGCATTGGGCAACCCCTTCGGGTCCCCTCCCACTGTGGGAGCTTTTCTGTCCTCTTAATAAATCCTGCTTTAAAAAAAGTAATAAATAAATAACTAAATAAAAGTTGTGGCATTCACTGGGTATGGTGGCTCACGCCTATAATCCCAGCACTTTGGGAGGCCAAGGTGAGAGGACTGCCTGAGTCCACAAGTTCGAGACCAGCCTGGGCAACTTGGTGAGAACTCATCACTACAATAAATCAAAAAATTAGCCGGGTGTGGTTGTGCATGCCTACTTGGAAGGCTGAAGCGGAAGGATCACCTGAGCCCAGGAAGTTGAGGCTGCGGTAGCTGTGAACATGTCACTCCAGCCTGGACGACAGAGTGAGACCCCGACTCAAAAAAAAAAAAAAAAAAAGTTGCCTCATCACCACGACCCACACTCCCAGCCACCGTCACCAACTCCTCTTGCCTCTCCTGCTGGTCCCCAACTCCAACACCAGAGCCCTTCTCCTGGTCAGACAACACCAACTCCATCTACCTTGTGAGTCACTGTAGGGTGTCAGGAAGGGCCCGGAGCCCCTTGGGCTGTCATCAATAGTCAAATAAAGGCACTTCAAGGCCTCCTCAGCAGAAAGTGCCCAAGACACAAACTGAGGAAATGCTGCTTTCTGTTACAGGAAATGAATGCTACGCCAGCTGGTGGAATGACTCCAGCAGCCCCCACGTCCATGCATGCTGGCTTCTATATGTATCGCATACACTGACCTTGCCGGAACGGCCATGTTTTATTGATATTGAATTTCAAAGGCATGATTCGTGAGCCAGTCGAGTCCACGTGGTGCCCTGCAGAGATTTGGAAATAGTATGGCTTTCTGAAAGAATGCACTTGAACTAGACTTAGCCCCCCTTGTTTCTCCTGATATGTTAATATAAACCCATTTGTATTTTGCTGGATGAACCCTCTGAAGAAGTTAAGAAGGTCAATCAGTGAGATATTTACTGTGGTTACACCTTTAGTTAGTAAGATTATGGTTTTTTTATTCTCACATCTATATTTTTACATGTTCTATTAGCAACACGAAATGACTGTGCAATAAAAAAAAGTTCAAAAAAAAAAAAGAAAGATAACAACAAGGTAACAAACACTGACCTCTGTGAAGATACTAAAAAGCCAGAGGAAAATACCTCTCCCCACCATCATAGCTCAGAATCTTTAAAAAAAAGCACAAATCTGAATCTGAGTGCAATTTACTGACAGAAGGGAAAAAACACTATTCACTGAAAGGGCCCAGAGAAGCACAAAGCATTCCCATGAAAGATTTATCCTCATGGAAAAATCTCTGCAGAGCCCCAAAACAAATATATCAAAGCTCCTTGGGGACAGAGTCGTGGGGACAGGCATTCAAGGCCTCCGGGGGATGCCAAGGTGAGCCCCAGGCAGGAACACTGATCAGATGTTCAGCGTGCTCGAAGCTGAATTTCATCAAATGCCAGTAAGCTACTGGCTCCTGCTCTGCAGCTACCAAGAACATGGTCCTTCCTCACGTCTCTCATCCCAAGGTAGGGGATTCTCAAAGGAAACAACAAGACCCAACAGACAGCCTGAGGAGCCACTGCACTCCAGCCTGGGCAACAGAATGAGACTCCGACTCAAAAATAAAAATTTAAAAAAAGTTGCCTCAGCTGGGCTCGGTGGCTCAACCAGTAATCCCGCGCCCTTGGGAGGCCGAGGTGAGTGGATTGCCTAAGCCCGCGGGTTCCAGACCCGCCTGGGCAGCGAGACCTCATCTCTACAATAAATCAAAAAATCAGCCGGGCTTGGTAGCGCATGCCTGTAATTCCGGCTACTCGGAAGGCTGAGGCAGAAGGATCGCTGGAGCCCAGCAGGTCGAGGCTGCGGTGGCCGGGAGCGGCCACTGCACTCCAGTCTGGGCGACAGAGTGAGACTCCAACAAAAAAAAAAAAGTTACCTTATCACCACGACCCACACCCCCAGCCACCGTCAGCACCCTCTCTTGCCTCTCCTACTGGATCACAGCTCCGACACTGGAGCCTCTCTCCTAAACAGATAATACTGACTCAATCTACCCCGTGAGAAGAAATGCAGATAACCCTGGAGTCTTCAGCTGCTGTGACACAGGTCGGGTACATCAGGAAGGTCACTCAAGCCTCCCTCCCTCAGAATCCTCTCTTTCTGCACACAACTCCTGTCTCAGGAGCCAGACAGGGGTGCAACATTTTCCCTCCTAAATAGCTGGGTTCAAATGTCAACAGTTATTGAGGAGCTAGGTTTTGTGGCTTAAGCTATCGCACAAACACCCTGCAGACTAGAAGAAGGAGTCTCCCAGGTGACAAATCTCACTGCTCAGAAAAAGGATAAGCAATGAGATAGGGCAGGTGACGTCCAAGAATCCCTTCATCTGTGACCTCTGGAAAAGAGTTTTGTTGTGCTGTTTCCCCCATCCACCGTAGACTGCAGGCTCACTGCCATGTGCAGGATGTCAGTCCAGAACTTGCAAAGACTTCATTCCCTCAAAGAAGACCCCTCCTTCTGAAAACAAAAAAAGTGAGAGTCCCCGTCACACTGATAGAAGAATTAAAACAGTAAAAAGAAAAATGACTGAAAAGACTCTCATACTTGTTATCATGAGCCTTAAACATACTCATTCAAAACCGAGAGCAGTGGTCGACTTCTGTAATCCCAGCTACTCAGTAGGTTGAAGCAGGAGAATTACTTAAGCCCAGGAGTTCAAGAACAGCTTGGGCAACGTCGCAAGATCCCATTTCTACCAAAAAATAGAAAAATAAACCAAGTGTGACAGGACACATCTGTAGCTTCTCACTCAGGAGTCTGAGACTGCGGTGAGCTATGATCATGCCACTGCATCAAGCCTCCAGCCTGGGTGACACAGTCAGGCCTTGTCACTAAAAATATAGAGGGTACCAAAACAGAAGTATACACATTTTTAGAAGAAAAAACCATATTGAAATGGTAATCATTTATACCGATAACAAAAGATGAATACAAGTCATGTTGACTTTTGCAATTACAAGAGGTGCTCACAGTGGTTTCCAACAGTGTCCAGACACTTCTAATGACAGTGAACTCCTGCAGGACTTGATGCTGGGCAAGGCCTCCCAGATCTTCCCTTGTGCACATCACACACAGAACCAGGCATCTCATACTCATCACAACGCATGCAGTTAGGCGTGTTGGAGGCTCTGCTGTGTACTCACGCCTCCATTGTCCTTGTACGTCCACAATGCTCTAGAATTCCAAATACCATTTCAAAATGGTCTTGCACTCCAACAACAACCGTGCTTTTGTCTTGCCTGTCACATGGGGATGCCAGCATTCATTCAATGAATGCCATCTTCTGAGCGAACATCATACTCCACATTGCTACCATCATTCAGCTCAACTTTGAAAAGTCATACATAGATAACATCTCTTAAAATGTATATACATGCTTTTGGCACCCATGGGGTGTGTGTGTGTGTGTGTGTGTGTGTGTGTGTGTGTGTATGTGTGTGTGTGTGTGTGTGTCCGTGTATGTGCATTCATTCCATTTTGCCCACAGGATTTACTGCCTGCCTACTAAGGCCCAGCAATCATCCCACCATGGGCATCCACATCACAGGATGTGAGTCACAGCAGGCCACAGCAGCCCCCTGGCGGGGACAGATCCCAGGACTCACGTGCCCCATGCATGACACATACCTCCTAGCTAGGGGCTCGGGCTGCTGTCTCATTTAGCGTTGACGTCACAGTGCCAGCACACTCAAAAGTACCTGTTGAAAAGCTACGCAGTGCTTCACACCCATCACCCCTGCACCCTGGGAGGTGGAGCAAGAGGACTCCCTGAGCCCAGGGGTTCGAGACCAGCCTGGGCAACATAAGACCTCACCTCTACAAAAAAATTTTTTTTTAATTAGCCAGGTATGGTGGCGTGTGCCAGTAGTCCCAAGTCAGGAGGCTGAGGTGGAAGGATCGCCTGAGCCCAGGAGGTTGAGGCAGCAGTGAGCTGCACTTCCAGCCTGGGCGACAGAATGAGACTCCAACTCAGAAAAAAAAAAGAAAAGAAAAGGAAAGGAAAAAAAAAAGTCTGACAGACACAAACTAAGGGACATTCTACAAAATAATGGACCTGTATTCTTCAAAAGTGTCAAGGTCATGAAAGCCAAGGGACTGTTCCTGATTAAATCCTGGGTTAGACCATTACACCATGACCGGGGATTTTTTTTTTTTTTTAATAAAAAGTAAGTCAATGGGACAGCTGGTGAAATTCGAATAAGATCTGCAGGAGAGATAATAGTACTGTATCAATGTTAATTTCCTGATTCTGATGAACGCCCTTGCTCTTTCAGGGAAATTCTTAGAAGATCGTGTCTGCAGCTTATTTTTCAGAGGTGAGAGAGAATGACAGGGAAATATGGAAGACTGTTGACATTCGAGGAAGCTGAGGGAAACTTCATTAAAGGGAAATTCTTTGTGCTATTGCTGCAACTTTTCTAAGTCTGAAATTACTTCAAAATGCAAAAGTTAAGGAAAAAAGAAAAAAACCTAGGTGTGACTTTAGCATAAAAATTAAACCTCTCTGCCTTGACTTTCCTCTTCTGAAAATAGAGATAATTATAGCATCTCTTTAGCTGCCAGCAGAATTAAATGAGATAATATGCAGAAAGCTCTTCAAATGGGGCCTGATGCATGTGAAATGTTCAAGGAGGGATCGCTGCTTATTATCTTCTATGTGTGAGGGTGCAACTGACTCATTTTTCCCCCTTATATTTTTCTGAAATTTCCTTATTTTCTACACTGAATAAAAATTAATTCCATCACCAGAACACAATTTTTTAGGAGGCAGGGAGGGAAACTGGAAAAAAAAAAAAGGTCAAAATGTTGACAGATTCTTGAACCACAGATCTGAGGTTGAATCACACTCAAGCCAGGGGGTAATGGACAGGAGACCATTTTCATGCTAGGGAAGTTCTCACCTACACATACAAGGGGACCGTAGGTCTCTTGTAGTGCAGGCTTTCTTGCTGGGTAAGTGTTTTAGGACCCCATCGGTGTCTGTGTACCAGCGAGCATTGTTGGGAGAGGCTGCCTAGGGCTTCAGTGAATTTTTTTGGAGATTCTTTGAACACATTTGCCCATTTCATGATGGGTGACTGATAAGCACTCCTGCCCACACCACGCTGAATGGCATGACTTCTGTGCCTCACCCTCCCCATTCACTCGAACTCACCCCAAGTAACTTTTTTTTGTTTCCCTGAATGAAAAAAGTCTTCAAAGGGAAGCATTTTGCCGATGTAGAAGAGTTGAAACAAAAAACACAGAAGCACTCAAAGGCATCAAAGTTGATGAGTTCAAAAACTGTTTTGAGCAGTGGAGAAAATGTCTCCATAGGCGTATCACGTCAGAGAGGACTTTAAAGGTGACTGAAGTTTAAACACGTAAGAATAAATAACCAACATTTTATAAATAAATTCCGGGGGGTTTTGGGTCCCCCTCGCATGCAGAGGCCATTCCTATTATGCAACACCCTACACGGAAAGCAACCAGACATTTTTTATAGACACACATTAAAGGGGCAGCTGCGCCACCAGGCCCCCTGCTCTTGAACATGGAGTCCAATGCATTATCCTTTGGACTCCAGGAGTAGAATCTGCTTAGATGTGAACAGCACCATAAAACTATGTGGCTACTAGACCTCTCCAAGCTTAAAGACTTTCAAAGGATACCATTGGGGGTGGAACAGTTAAAAATAAAAAATGAAATAAAGAAAAGAAACAAGGGCACCATCAAAATAGTAAAAGCAACCAGGTTCGGTGGCTCAGCCTGTAATTCCAGAACTTTGGGAGGCCGAGGCAAGAAGATTGCCTGAGCCCGCGGGTTCGAGACCCACCCGGGCAACTTAGTGAGACCTCGTCTCTACAATAAATCAAAAACTAACCAGGCGTGGTAGTGCACGCCTGTAGTTCCAGTTACTTGGAAGGCTGAAGCAAAAGGATCGCCAGAGCCCAGCAGGTTGAGGCTGTGGTGGCTGGGAGCATGCCACTGCACTCCAGTCTGAGTGACAGAGTGAGACTCCAACTCAAAAAAAAAATAGTAAAAGCATCGCCCTCAGAATGGGAGAAAATCTTTGCAAATTATATATCTGATTAGGGATTTGTACTTAAAGTATATAAAGAGCTCCTAAAACTCAACAACAAAAAGACAAACCAATTAAGCATGGGCAGATGATATTGATAGCTATTTCTCCAAAAAAGATATACAAAT
This sequence comes from Carlito syrichta, assembly GCF_000164805.1. NCBI lineage: Eukaryota > Metazoa > Chordata > Mammalia > Primates > Tarsiidae > Carlito > Carlito syrichta. The sequence goes on along the minus strand of NW_007259944.1, from coordinate 731,181 downwards.
GGCCAAGAAGCACATAAAAAGATACACGACATTATAGCCATCAGATAAATGTAAATCAAAACCACAACAAGATACCACCTCACACCCGCTAGAATGTCTTGAATCAAAAGAACTGTCAATAACAAGCCCTGGCAAAGACGCAGCAACCCTGAAACCCTCATCCACTGCTGGCGGGACCGCAAAATGGTAAATCTCTTTGGAAAACAGTCTGACAGTTCCTCAAAAGGTAGGTGAAACATACAGTTGTCACATAATCCAGCCATTCCACATCTAGGCATATACCCAAGAGAAATGGAAGCCTAGGCCCACTCAAAAACTTGCACATAGGCCAGGGATGGTGGTTCACGTCTATAATCCCAACATTTTGGGAGGCCACGGCAGGAGGATCACTTGAGCCCAGGAGTTCAAGACTGGCCTAGGCAACATAGCAAGACCTCGTCTCTACAAAAAATAAAAAAAATTAGCCAGGTGTGATGGTGCATGTCTGTAGCCCCAGGTACTCAGGTGGGTGAAGTGGAAGGATTAGCTGAGCCCAGTAGGTCAAGACTACAATGAGCCATGATCATGTCATTGTACTCTAGCGTGGGTGACAGAGTGAGACCCTGACTCAATAATTAAACAAATAAGCTTGCATAAAAATATTCATAGCAGTATTATCCATAACACCCAAAAAATAAAAACAACCTAAATATCCATTAATTGATGGAGTAACAAAATGCAGTATGTCCATAAATGGATATTATTCAGCCCTAAAAAGGAATGAAGTATTGACACATATTACATGAAGAATCCTGAAAACATTAAGCTAAGTGAAAAAAAGTCAGTCACAAAAGGCTACATATTGCATGGTCCCAGCTGTTCAGAATGTCTATTCCAGGCAAATCTATAGGGACAGAAAGCAGATTTGCGGTTGCCTAGAACTGATGGGGGGAGAGGAAGATGGGTCTGGGGGAAAATGGTTATGGGGTTTTCTTGGAGCAATGAAAAGATTCTAAAATTGATGATGGTGGTGATGCCCTGGTAATCTGAATGTACCAAAAAAACCACTGAGCAGTATAATTTAAAAGAGTGGATTGTTTAGAATATGGAGTATAACTTAATAAAGCTTTTATTCAAATGTTTTAGCATATATGATTCAGCTGGGCGCGGTGGCTCACACCTGTCATCCCAGCACTTTGAGAGGCAGAGGCAAGAGGGTTGCCTGAACCCAGGGGTTCTAAATCAGCCTGGGCAACATGGTGAAACCTTGTCTCTACCATAAATAAAAAAATTAGCCGGGCATGGTGGTACACGCCTGTAGTTCCAGCTACTTGGAAGACTGAAGTGGAAGAATTGCCTGAGCCCAGCAGGTCGAGACTGCGGTGGCCGTGAGCATGCCACTGCACTCCAGCCTGGGCAGCAGAGTGAGACTCCAACTCAAATAAATAAATAAATGAATAAAAATAAAGTTCAAACGGGCCTCGCGCCCCTACTGTGCTGGCCATGTGAGTTATAAACGAGATCTCTTCCTCTTTCTAACTCAGCACACATCTCAAGTCTAAGACTGTTTCCTTCAGCTGGAGGAAGAGCAATTCCTTCCTGTCGCTGAGAATGTGTGTCCCAGTAGCCCTGGTGGCCCTGTCCTGGAGCAGGTAGAAGTCAGGCTGGGCATCTCTGCACTCCCCCACACCCCCGCTTGGACTTACCTCGTCAGGGCTGGACGCCTGGTACACGCGGCAGGAGTCTTCATACTGCTTCTCGGCCTCGGCCTGGTCAGTCACACCATTGGACTCGTACACAGGAGTCACATTGTGGCACAGCGCGATGGCCTTCACGGCTTCATGCACGCGGCTGCTCATGGTCCGCCGGACCTTGGTGGTGAGCGTGGGGCCCTTCTGAGCTGGTGGGTCCTGGGATGGCTACGGGAAGGATAAATGAATAAAGAAGATGGCCAGAGAGAGGAAGGGTCTGGATGTGGGGGAGAGCTCCGCAAATCTGAAACATTGCTCTTCTTTGACTGTTCCAGTACCCGCAGCTCTGAGACACAACTGTGGTGACGCTTCAATCAATGACGTGTCATTGTCAGGCTTCTGGGCATTTATGCTGGGCAAAAATATTTTAATGTAAAATAAAGAGAGGAAAAAACGACAATTTAGGCTCAGTGTAGTGGCGCACACCTGTGATCCCAATGCTTTGGGAGCTGAGACGGGAGGCCAGGAGTTCAAGATCAGCCTGAGCAACATAGCAAGATCCCATCTCTACAAAAATAAAAACAAAAAAGTAGCCAAATGGAGTGGCCATGCCTGTAGTCCCAGCTACTCAGGAGACTGAGGCAAGAGGATCACTTGAGCCTAGGAAGCCAAGGCTGCAATGAGCTCTGATTTCACCATTGCACTCCAGCCCAGGCAACAGAGTGAGACCTTATCATACATATTATAATATAAAGAATGAAGATGATTCTACCCGTGGACAGAATAGATCTGTCTTCCCAGGGACAGAGTCGGGGTCTCCAATGGGATGAAGGATCCCACTGCACTGAATGTCCTGGTGTTTCAGAACAGGGCTTCCCCGCCTGGGCACTGCTGCCCTTGAGACAGACCGTTTCTCTGTGGTGAGCACTGTGCATGGCATGACATTTTGCTCCTGGCCTCCAGTCTCGAGAGCCACTCAATCCCAGCAGCACTCCCCCGATTACGACAAGAGACTGCAACGAACGTCCCGTGGGGGCCCAAGTCATTCTGGGTTTAGAATCCTTGCTGCATACGTACAATCTTCTCGGTTTACCATAGCAGGCAGCAGCCTCAATGGAAGCCCTGAGGCGGTAACCACCGTGGGCATCACGCAAGCCAGGGCAGGCACACCCGGGCATACCAGGAACAGCTTGGAAGCAGCCCTAGCTAGATGAAACTCGCTGCAGAGTGGTACCTAGCACAGTACTGTAGGTGGCCTTTCAAGAGGAAGGTCCACTGAACTCACTCTTCGCCTTCCAGGCTGCCTTCAGACCCCAGTTCTTGCCCAAGGGGCACCTCTGTGGCCACACAGCACAGCTTCCAGAGGGCTGGGAGATGGGTCAAGTCTTGGGAAGACAGCTTCAAGCAGCATGGTATAAAGAGCATTGAAGGTTAGGAGGGCTGAACCTTATTCTTAGATGGGTTGTCAGCAGCTGTGTGACCTCGAGGGAGTCATAACTGCTCTGAGCCTCAGTTTCCCAAGCAGGGAAAGAAGTAGGCTAGAGGGCGGGTCTCAGCCCATCTCCACAAACTGAGTCCCAGAAATCCCGAGACCCCGCTCAGCACCACCAAGGGCGGTGGGGACAGGACAGGACAGCAGCAGCCCCTCTCCCGCCTTGTCACACATCGGGGCGACCCTTCTAGGAAAAGGCTTTTCTGCCTGAGAATAAAAAGCATTATCAAAAATTAATTTTTAAAAAATGTAGATGACTGGGGGGGAAAAAAAAACACTTCTTAAAAATCTGTGGGTCCACATTCAACAAAATCCAAAAGCCTCTCACACTTGTGGGGCGCACCTGCCTGACACCTGCCCACCCCTCCCACTGCCTCTTGTGCCAACTTCCTCCCCGCTCACTCGGCTCCAGCCCTGCTGGCCTTTCTGTTCCTTTTTTGGTTTTTGTTGTTTGGGGTTTTTTTGAGTTGGGGTCTTACCCTGTCACCCAGGCTAGAGTGCAGTGGCATGCTCACAGCCACTGCAGCCTCGACCTCCTGGCCTCAGGCAAACCTTCCGCCTCAGTCTTCCAAGTAGCTGGAACTACAAGTGCGCACTACTGCACCCAGCTAATTTTTTGATTTATTGTAGAGATGAGGTCTCGCCAAAGTGCCCGGGCTGGTCTCGAACCCCTGGGCTCAGGCAATCTGCTCACCTCCACCTGAAAGTAGGTTTTGGAGCCACCACGCCCGGCCCTTTCTGTTCTTTGAATGTGGCCAAGCTTCTTCTGGTCTCAGGGCCTTTGCACTTTCACTGGCCTCTGCCTAGAACTCCATGTCCCAGTTCTCTGTGGGACTGGTTTCTCGGCCTCATCATTCAGCTCTCGAGTCAACTGTTACCGTCGCAGAGAGGCCTTCCCTGAGCCACCTGATTCATGGTGTTCCCTCTTGCCTTCTCCATTGTAAGCCATGCTCCAACCCCCTCCCCCACCCTATGTGTTATACCCTTCAGTGTCTACAATTGGCTTATTAATGCGATGTTTCTCTCCCAGTAGACCACAGGAACAGAGAGCTCACCTGAGTTGTCCATCTGTGTATCCCCAGTACCCAGAGTAGCGCCTGGCACTCAGCCAATATTTGCTGAATGAATCAATAAATGAATAACTAATATTTCTGAGGTGGTGGTGAGGAGTCCTCAATAGACATGGGGTTTCTTTTTTCTCATTTTCAAGAAGAAATATATATCCATTTGACCAACATCAGTTCCCGATTTTAAATCACAGATTTGGACAAAGGGTCACTGGCAGCCCCCCGTAACTAACTGAAACCTGGAAGCTAGAAATGTTGACGGCATTACTGGGTTCTACATTCCATTAAAAACATATTTATCCAACAGAGGAGAAGAGACCTGATCCTTCAGAATGAACTGCGTTTCATACCCATGACACATGGTTGCCCAAAATAGAGAACAGATGGGTTCCAAGAAACAAGAAAATGACTTTCATTTAATTTTTTAATACTATTTTTAGTAGTGGCATTAGACTCCACAGGTAATTAGACAATTACTAAATTATTCTGGTCACCGCAGGGACACATAGCGCTCCTGCTTCCTGCTCCGTTAACCTCCGATGTCAGGAGCGCACAAGTTCCACTTCCAGGCCAAAGGGCACTGCATGGTAACAATAATTAGAGTCATGAATCAGAACTCTGGTTTCAATAGGCCATTATTTGCCAAGTGCTTTTAATTACAAAGAATTTAACCCTAAAATGATGAAGAGGGCTGAAGATGTACAGAAAGGTTCTCTCTATCAGTGAGGCTCAATCAAGAACCCTCTTTCACAAAGTTCTGTGATTTGTGCTCTAGCCACAGACACGTGTCTTCACTTATTTTTTTTTTTGGAGTTTCACTCTGTCACCCAGACTGGAGTGCAGTGGCATGCTCATGGCCACCATAGCCTTGACCTTCTGGGCTCAAGCAGTCCTTCAGCCTCAGCCTTCCAAATAACTGGAACTACAGACATGCACCACCATACCCAGCTAATTTTTTTTATTTATTGTAGAGACAAGGTCTCGTCAAGTTGCCCAGGCTAGTCTCAAACTCTGGGCTCAGACAATCCTCTTGCCTCCGCCTCCCAAAGTGCTTGGATTACAGGCATGAGCCACCATGCCCAACCTTGTGTTTTCACTTTTGCCTGCCTTCCTCAGCACCTGGACCAGACCATTATTGGACATTAGTGACAACCATAAGACCTTAAGTGAAGTAATTGCTGTGGCTGGCAAGTGTCAGTGACTGTGGGTTTGAATGAAGAGCAAACTGAGGGCCCCCTTCATGGCATTCTGGATTCGGGAAAGCAATCTGAGTTCATGTCAACAGAAGTCAAACCCTTCCACTCATATTTCTTTCTTTTTTTTCCCCTGAGTTGGAGTCTCCCTCTGTTGCCCAGGCTGGAGTGCAGTGGCATGCTCTCAGCCACCACAGCCTTGACCTGCTGGGCACAGGTGATCCTTCCGCCTCAGCCTTCCAAGTAGCTGGAACTACAGGTACGCACTAATTTTTTTACTTATTGTAGAGACGAGGTTTTACCACGTTGTCCAGGCTGGTCTCGAACCCCTGGGCTCAGGCAATCCTCTCACTTCAGCCTCCCAAAGTGCTGGGATGACAGGCGTGAGCCACCACGCCCAGCGGCCACTCACATTTCAAACGTGGATGCCACAGCAACAACTCCCAGGCAAGGCAGAAAGAAGACCACGCACGGGCAGATTTTTGCAAAGGCCTCCCCCCTTCAGTCTCGGGGGACCATGTGACAATGAATCAGAAGACAAGGATGACAGCCTGACCGACATCACAGGCCACAGGTTCAATGTCTCCACACTCGTTTACTTCTCCCCCTTTCCCACTAAGATGTCACAGGAAGGAGAGGGAACAACCACGGGTGCTGAAACTGCCTCTGAACGGCTCCTTTGCACACCAGATGGTCACCCACATGCATTGTTACAGCACCGAGGCAGGCCAGGGCCTCGTCTCAAACCTGGTCTCCAAACAGTCTCGCATTTCCCATATGGAAGAGTTTCGCCTTGTACAGTGTTTATCTCCAACCTCCTGCCCATCGGCCCTTTAACCTATACACATTTCTTCCTACTTAAAAAATACCAGGGGAAAACAAAAACAGATGTGACATCCACAGAGGCAGGTTATGACTCCTTTGCCCTGGGGAAAGACCACGGTTCCCCTCCTGGACACAGGGTCACAGGTGACTTCAAACCAAGCACAGGTCACTCTGGGAGAGGAATTCAGATGGCCATGTAGTAAGGCCCCTGACTGGAGCCCCGGGACGGGTGTCTCGTATCACAGAATGCCACAGTCACCCGTGAGCATCCCAGCCACCAAACGAGACACTGAGACTCATGAAAAGCAGGCCTTCATTTCTCATGGACAGTCCATGGCAGGACCATTTCCCAAGAAGAATTCCCGCCTGTTTTACAAGAAAGATTAATACAAGCATTAAATGTTGAGACACCATGAAGACCAATTTTCTTAATGCAGTTAAAACCTCACCTCACAGGGATGTTCACAGTATTAACGGGTATTATGAAGGGGCTGCAATAGACAGAAATACACTATAAAGGAGGGGGAATTTCTGCTATGACAGCCCGCAGTAACTTCCCAAAAAAGTTCAGGGCTGATGACTCTCATTTCTGTGGGCCACCATCACACAGACAGGCTCAGAGCCACTACTTCCAGATGAATCGGACGAATCAACTGAGTCCCAGGCTCATCAAATGACTGAGTCAACACCATGTCTACTGTGTAACAGCAGCAGTCACTGAGTACGGCAAAGCCAATACATTCCAGTTCATCTGTACACCATAAGCGTTCTCAATTTGGGTGAATTTGCCCCTCGCTGGGTCATGTCTGGAGATTTATTAGGTTGTCACAACTGGGGGGGGGGGGGGATGCTACCGCCATCTAGTGGACATAGGATAGCCACGCCTCCCCCCAAGAACGATCCAGCCCCAGTAGGTCAATAATGAGAACCCTGATTGATATAAAGCAAATCCAGAGCCAGGAGTAGGGTGAATGGGTGAGGCCACATTGTGTACCATGGGACTGGACCTGCCTTCACTTAAAATTTCAATATTTTGCTCCTCGTGAAGTTTCTGCACTAGTGTTTTTAAAACATTGCATTGACATTTGATTTCCCTTGATTACTGAGATTTTTTTTGAAGAGGGGCACCCCATTAGATTTGTTATGCGAGCTCCTCACTTGCCTTACCTTCGTCTGGGCCATGTTATAAAACCAATAAAAATGAGCCCAGTCATCGATATAAATGAAAAGAAAGAGGTTGGACAGTGTGAGTCTAGCAGTGGTTCTTAACCAGGGAGCATCTCAGAATAACCAACAAAGACTTTCTTAAATAGACGTACTTGAGACCCACACCCAAAGGATGCAGCAGGGCCCAGGCATGAGGGTGTGCACCTGTGGTTCTAGTTACTTGGAAGACTAAAGCAGGACTGCCTGAGCCCAGCACTCGAGGTTGCAGTGGCCATGAGTTTGCGACTGTACTCCAGCCTGGACAACAGTGAGACTCTGATACAAAAAAATTTGAAAAGTGTATATACTTTTTTGGCACTCTCTGTATATATGTGTACATATATAGTTTTAAAGACTATACAGACAACTCTGGTGCTTGATCCTGATTAAAGATAATTACAAGAATATGTGCTGTCTTTTCACTGAAAAGAAAAAAAAAAAAGCAGCACCGAATACAGCGTATATCCATCCAGACTCGCAAAAGCACAGCAAAAGGTTTGGCTAGTTATTGCCAAGTGACGGGAATGCAGGTGATTTCAATGTTTTGTCTTTGTGCTTGTCTGGATCATTTTTTTCTGCAGTAAAAAATGTTTCATAAAGAAATAGCAAAGATTTTATTTTTAATGAGGAAGAAACAAAATAGACTCTATGTCCCAGAGGAAAAAAACAGATTTTAAAAAATCCTTCCTCAAGAAAACATAAACAGAACCTTCTGCATGTTTCCTGTGGGTACAGAAAGTGAGGAGAATACTGTTCAGCAAGCAATAAGTACTGGTGGACTGAACGATCAGGTGCCTATGGAAAATAAACCATAGACGAGCACACTCATTTAAAAACAAAACAAAACTCAGGCTGGGCACAGAGGCTCACACCTGTAATCCCAGCACTTTGGGAGGCCGAGGTGAGAGGATTGCCTGAGCCCAGGGATTCGAGACCAGACTGGGCATCATAGTGATTTATCGTCTCTACAATAAATCAAAAAATTAGCCAGGTGTGGTGGCGTGTGCCTGTAGTTCCAGCTATGTGGAAGGCTAAGGCAGAAGGATCACCTAAGCCCAGCAGGTCGAGGCTGTAGTGAGCTGTGGGCGTGCCATGATCCTCCAGCCTGGGCGAAAGAGTGAGACTCCAACTCAAAAAAAAATTTTTTTAATTAATTAAATAAAAATGAAACGATATGATAAAAATTTTAAGCACAGTTTCTCATGCAATTAGCTAATACTACAAAATAACACAGTTACAGTAAGGGGCACTGGGAACCACAGGTTTCAGTGTAAATTTCAAGTTGTCACAACTGTTATTCAGCTATAACAAGGAGCGGAGTGCTATCCACGCTACAACCTGGGAGAACCTTGGAAATCCTGTGCTAAATTAAAGAGGCCGAACACAGAAGCCCACATACTGTTTGATTCCATTTACACAAAATACCCAGGATAGGCCAATTCAGAGAGAGAGAAAGTAGACTGGAGGCAGCCAGGGGCTGGAGGCACAGAGCAGGAGCTTGGGAGTTCAAGGGACACGGGCTTTCTTTGCAGAGTGATGAAAACGTCCTGAAATTAGACAGTAGCAACAGTTGCACAGTGATGTGAATATACTAAAAAACACTGAATCATATGGTTCAAAAAGGGCGAGTCTTATGGTTGTAGAGGTGAGGTCTTGCCATGTTGCCCAGGCTGGTCTCTATCTCAATTTTCCTTTAAAAAGTACCAATAAGCCGGGCTCGGTGGCTCAGCCTGTAATCCCGCGCCTTTGGGAGGCTGAGGTGAGTGCATTGCCTGAGCCCGCGGGTTCGAGACCGCCTGGGCAGCGATACCTCATCTCTACAATAAATCAAAAAATCAGCCGGGCGTGGTAGCGCATGCCTGTAATTCTGGCTACTGGGAAGGCTGAGGCGGAAGGATTGCCAGAGCCCAGCAGGTCGAGGCTGTGGTGGCCGGGAGCGGCCACTGCACTCCAGTGTGGACGACAGAGTGAGACTCCAACTCAAAAAAAAAAAAAAAGTACCAATAAATAAGTAAGCCAGGGAAAACAACCATCTCATTTCCTTAGCTCGGTTTAGTTTTACCTCATTACGTGTGGGCCACTTTCTTGTTTACTTGGCCTTGGATTAATAATCTAGAGTCTCCCTGCAGGAATCTTTTAAACCCACCTGCTCTCTTTACGAGGTCAGTTTAGTTAAATAATATCCTTAAGACAAGTCACCTGGATGCTCATAATCTGCAATCCACACTTCAACACTCTAAAAATAAACAACCACAGAATTCCAGCTCCTTCCAGAGGACCCCTCAAGGACCACAGCAGACAAATGTTCGCCTGATCAATGCAGTAAGCATCCCTGGGTCAGTCTCGATGCCAGTAGTGAGATGTAAATTTTGTGTGAATTTTGGAGACGAAAATGAAATGAGGATGAACATGCCAACCTTCCCTTCCTGCGCCCCAGCAGGTCATCTTGCAAGCGCTTCCTGGGAGTCACAGGTTTAGATGCTAATGTTCAAAAAAAGGTGAACCTTAGTGTCACAGCAGTTGTTCTCAGCCCTAGTTGTCCTTTGGAGACACCTGGTTCACCTGTTAAAACCACAGGCTAGGCTGGGCGCGGTAGTTCACACCTGTAATACCAGCACTATGGGAGGTGAAGGCAAGAGCACTGCCTGCGCCCTGGGGTTCAAAACCAGCTTGGGCAACTTGGTGAGACCTTGTCTCTACAATAAATTTTTTTAAAAATTAGACAGGTGTGATGGCATGTGCCTATAGCTCCAGCTACTTGGAAGGCTGAGGTGGAAGGATCGACTGAGGCCAACAGATCAAGGCTATGGTGGCCGTGAGCGTGACACTGCACTCTGGCCTGGGCGACCCAGTGAAATTCCAACTTAAAAAAAACAAACAAACCCTGCAGGCTTGGACAGAACTCTTTGAGCTTCTGACTCTGGCCCTGGTGATCCGGCTAAACACTTGACCTTAACACTGCTGGCTGGATGCGGTGGCTCAGCCTGTAATCCCAGTACTTTGGGAGGCCGAGAAGAGAGGATTACATGAGCCTGGGGGTTCAAGACCTGGGCAACTTGGTGATACTTTGTGTCTACAATAGATCAAAAAATAAGCCAGGTGTGGTAGTATGTGCCTGTAGTTCCAGCTACTTGGATGGCTGAGGTAGAGGGGTTGTCTGAGCACAGCAGGTCGAGGCTGTGGTGGCCATGAGCATGCCACGACTCCAGCCTGGGCAACAGAGTGAGATGCCAACTCAAAAAAAGAAAATAAAAGAAACACTATACAGTCTCATTAGTAAGCTCTGAAGGTCAGAGGGGTGACTGCAACAGACACAGGGGGTCTTTTGGGGTGATGGGAATATTCTAATGTTGGGTCGTTGTGAAGTTTCCACACTGTAAAATCACTAAAACTCATCCAACCATACACTTTCACAGGGCTGAATCCTGTGATATGTAAGTTACACCTCAATAAAGCGTTAAGAAAACAGGGAGAAGTTTTCCAAGCCTCATCACAAGCCTTCATATGTTATGGGACTTGTAGACGTCCTGGGAGAAAGAAGCTCACAACTTCCCTCGGGCGGCTCCTACCAGGAGTCTGAGCTCATGCCAACCCTGGGAAGACCTGACCCCACAACTCTTGGCCGTGTGAGGCTCAGGAGTATGACAGGCAAGTCAACTTACGAGCTTGCACTGAGGAAGGCGTGTGAGGTAGAGTTCCTGGCACGAGGTGTCATTTTTCTGACTTTTAACACTTTGCAAAGAGTGTTATTTGTGCGAAGTCAAAAATGAACCTTAAAAGCTGAAATACCCAAGTAACCACAGACAGGATGGCTTCCGTAAATACCAGGAGCTCTTAAAAATACCCCCAGATGGGCTCGGTGACTCAGCCTGTAATCCCGTGCTTTGGGAGACCGAGGTGAGTGAATTGCCTGAGCCCGCAGGTTTGAGACCCGCCTGGGCAACTTGGTGAGACCTCATCTCTACAATGAATCAAAAAAATTAGCTGGGCGTGGTAGCGCGCGCCTGTAGTTCTAGCTACTTGGAAGGTTGAGGTGGGAGGATCGCCAGGCCCAGCAGGTCGAGGCTGCGATGGCTGGGAGCGGCCACTGCACTCCAGTCTGGGCGACAGAGTGAGACTCCAACTCAAAAAAAAAAAAATACCATCAGAACAGGCACAGGTGTGTCTCCTGCCGGGGGTACACACTGCCACCCAGGAAGCTAATATAACCACCAGCACATCTGCATGCCTGGAGGGGGGCTGATAAGCATGACAATCCACATGGGGAGCTCCACAGAAGGAGCCTGGCAGGCATTTGGAGTTGGGGACTCAGGAGAAAAGTCGACAAGGAGACACGGAAATGAAACCACTCACCCTGCCCTGAAGGCTGGAATGAGGGGAGGAGAGGCTGAACCCGGGAGTGGGGAGGGGACTGGACATGGCTAGATGGCTAGACCCCCGCTGGGGAGCCAAGGGCTTATGGGGGACAGCAAGACGGGAGCAGAGAAGTCACTGAGCGGGAGGTCATGACAGATCGTCAGGCGAGGGAGGGGGGTCACTTCTGCCACCTGATTGAGAAGGGACAAAGACAAAAGGTGACCTGGAGGGAACAGGCACCACAAATGGGCAGTGCCCAAAGGCTGGGAGTGAAGGGGAAGCAAGCGGATGGGTGGGGGAGAGGACGTCCTGAGAAGCCCAGGAAGAGACACAGTTTGAGAGGGGGAGGAAAGGTGTCAAAGGGTCCCAGGTAAGTGTCTTCACAAACCATGTGAGGCGATGCCACGCATGCAGGGTGCAGCAGTCCAAAGCTCGGAGTCGCAGCCGGAGCCATCAGCATCTACTGGGTGACAGAAGCCAGTGGAGGGCCACCCGGGGAGTGACATAACAGGTCCCGGCACTGAGCCCTAGGGACACCACCCCGAATCACCATGCAGAGTAAGACAGTCAGAGAGACAGAAAGGAAACAGGGACGGTGAGGCTTATCCTCCCAAACAAGGAAGTGTCTCACAATTTTTTTTTTAGTTGAAGTCTCACTCTTGTCACCCAGGCTGGAGTGCAATGGCACGCTCACAGCCACCGCAGCCTCAATCTTCTGGGCTCAGGCGATCCTTCCACCTCAGCCTTCCAGGTAGCTGATATAGACACATGCCACCATGCCTGGCAAGTTTTTCTGATTTACTGTAGAGATGAGGTCTCACCAAGTTGCCTAGGTTGGTCTTGAACCCCTGGACTCAGGCAGTCCTCTCACTTCAGCCTCCCAAAGTGCTGGATTACAGGCTGAGCCACTGTGCCTGGCCAATTTTTTATTTTTTATTTTTTTGTGTTGGAGTCTCACTCTGTCACCCAGGCTGGAGTGCAGTGGCCGCTCCCGGCCACTGCAGCCTCAACCTGCTGGGCTCCGGTGATCCTCCCACTTCAACCTTCCAAGTAGCTGGAACTACAGGCACGCGCTACCACGCCCAGCTTGTTTTTGATTTATTGTAGAGATGAGGTCTTGCCAAGTTGCCCAAGCTGATCTCAAACCCGCGGGCTCAGGCAATCAGTCCACTCACCTCAGCCTCCCAAAGCGCAGGATTACAGGCTGAGCCACCAAGCCTGGCTGGCCGATTTTTTAATAGTCCTAAAGTATATCATCATCTCATGAGGGGTACGAGATATATCCAATTTATCTGTCTACACCCTGGCCGGGCACAATGGTTCATGTCTGTAATCCCAGCTCTCTGGAAGGCCAAGGTGAGTGGATTTCCTGAGCCCGCGGGTTCAAGACCCGCCTGGGCAACTTGGTGAGACCTCATCTCTACACTAAATCAAAAGTTAGCCAGGAGTGGTAGCACACACCTGTAGTTCCAGCTACTTGGAAGGCTGAGGCAGAAGGATTGCTGGAGCCCAGCAGGTTGAGGCTGCAGTGACTGGGAGCGGCCACTGCACTCCAGCCTGGGTGACAGAGTGAGATTCCAACTCAAAAAAATAAAAAGAAAAAAAAAAAAATTAGCCAAGCATGGTGGCATGAGCCTTTAGTCCCAGCTACTTGGGAGACTGAGGCAAGAAGATCACCTGAGCTCAAGAGATTGAGGTTGCAGTGAGCTATGATCACACCACTGCACTCCTGCCCCAGTGACAGAGTGAGATCTTGTCTCTAAAAACATAAAGACCACCCCCACTGTCACACTGTATTCTGCTGTGCCGTTTTCAGGAGACAACACAGAAATCCAGGTGTACCTGATAGCAAATGTTCCAGGAAATTAAATGTTGACTACAGCTGTGTCACGAGGCAGTCAGGGATTCTGCCTTTAATCTTTACACAGAAGTATTTTCTTCTTCTTCTTTCTTTTTTTTTTTTTGAGTTGGAGTCTCACTCTGTCGCCCAGACTAGAGTGCAATGGCCACTCCCGGCCACTGCATCCTCGACCCACTGGGCTCCTGCGATCCTTGCGTCTCAGCCTTCCAAGTAGCCGGAACTACAGGCATGTGCTACCACACCTGGCTAATTTTTTTTAAATTTATTATAGAGATGAGGTCTCACCAAGTTGCCCAGGCGGTCTCGAACCCACAGGCTCAAGCAATCCACTCACCTCAGCCTCCCAAGTCGCGGGATTACAGGCTGAGCCACCGAGCCCAGCTTTTTCTTCCCATTTTTAACTGACCATCTGTCTATGGAATCATTACCTATTTTGATAAATTTAAGCAAAACATGACCTCCATATTCTCTTGCTAGCTCAAAACAAGTGCCATGACAGAGCCGATCTAACACGCAGTTTTAGTGGAGGAAGGACGGTGTCGGAGGGTCCTGGGTAAACGTCTTTACAAACCATGTGTGGCGATGCCACGCATGCAGGAGGCAGTAATTCAAAGCTCAGAGTCGCAGCTGGGGTCATCAGCATCTACTGGGTGATGGAAGCCGGTGGAGGGCCACCCACAGTCCATCTCAGCCCCTGATGTGCCTCAGAATTACCAAAGGATATGTCTGTCTGTTCCATCTTATTTTACTTTTAAAACACAGAAGCCAGGCCCTGCCCTAGTCTTAATGAGCCAGAATCTCTAGGGTTTCAAGCCCAAATAAATGTCTCTTGTTCTGGGTCTGTTTTGTTGTAAAACGCCACACATAATTCAAATGCACAGCTAGGCTGGGGACCACTGGTCTAACTTTTTAGGAATATTAGGTCACATGCCAGTAGTATCTTTTCCTGAAATATGACCAGTTTTGAAAAACTGTGTAGGAAAATCAAAGGCAGGAACAGATAAGCTGTAATTCCTTCCTTATGACTGCTGAGTTGAATACAGATAGGAAACTAAAGATAGTAACATGGTGATTATTTCACAAGTAGACCATTCATTGTTACTATTCTTGCTTACAACCAGGGAAAAAGAAAAAGTAAACATGTTCATAAACTTGAAGTATAACCAACGAGTATATTTTCTCTGGGACCAGTTACCAGGCAAATCATTTTCTCTTGGCTTTTTCTCAATATCCGCTAGCACTTTAGCAAAGCAGGTGAACTCTGATAATGAGGAAGATGAGGAGAAATTCCAACAGCAATTTTATTCCAAATGTAAAGGGAGCTGAGTGCAGTGGCTCATGCCTATAATCCCAGCACTTTGGGAGCAGGAGGCAAGAGGACTGCCTGAGCCCAGAGACTGAAGACCAACTTGGGCAACTTGGCGAGACCTCATCTCTTCCAAAAAAATCCAAAAATTATCCGGGCATGGTGGTACATGTCTATACTCCCAGTTACTTGGAAGGTTAAAGTGAAAGGATCTTCTGAGCCCAGGAGGTAAGGTGGAAGGATCTTCTGAGCCCAGGAGGTTGAGACTCCACTCTAGTGTGGGTGACAGAGTGAGACTCCAACTCAAAAAAAAAAAAAAGGAAAAGATTCATGGTTGCGATGGGCTTGGAAGGGAGGTATAGGGGGGATAGGGAGTGACCGCTGAAGGGTACAGAGCTTTCTATTGGGGTGATGACTGGGGTGATGGCTGCACAACTCTGAATTCTGAATATACTAAAAATCACTGAACTGTATACTTTCCACAGATTATGTGTATGGTAGTGTGAATTACAGCTCAACATAGCTGTTAAAAGCAGAAAGGAATGGTTTCGGGCATGGAAACAGAAGGCTTTACCTGGGTGTAAATACTGAAGATGTGGCTCTGTACTTCGTCCATGGAGTCGAGGCCATAGGCCACTGTCCCCAGGTGGAGCCGTTTGAAAACCATCTCGTTCTGGGTAAGAGTGCCTGAAACAGAAGACGGAGGAGTGACCATGCCTGCATCCTGGGGCACTGATTGCTAGTCACAATAACAACAGTTGCTATTTTGGAAGAGTTTACTCTATGTCACATGCTGGCATCAGTGCTGTCCCTGCTGGAGAAGACATCTGCGGTGACCCACCTGCTATTCCTCTTTTGAAAATGGCATCCCAGGCTCCCATGGGGAAATGACCATGCCTGTTCCCTGGGGTGGCCCAAGAAGACCATCCATCAGGATGCTTGACTCATCCTATTGGCCAAGAGAGTAGCATAAGACTTACGCAGGCCACTCAGATTCTACCTTGAAGGACCCTGAACCTTAAGCAGGAAGACACAGCCCCCAATGGTAGAGCCCTAGGGAGACCACTCCAAGGATCCTGAACTTCCTAATCCAGAACTTTCCTGCTCCTCTCCTTCCCTCACTCTTCTCTGATTTGATGCGCCACCCAGGATCTTGACACCAGCCTCCCTTCTAACCCATGGCCACTACATGGTCAAAGTGAAGCTTAAGCCCAGGACTCCCGACTCCCAGCTCTCACTCTTCACCATGACAATAAGCTCACTGCGTGACAGATGTCAAGCGGTACACAGTTCGGGGTGTGGCTGTGAGATCAGGACTCAAGGCCAGATTGCCTGAGCTCAAGGCCTGCCTCGGCCACTGTGTCCCTATGACATGTCCCTTAATCTCTCCCTGCCACATTTCCTCATCTGCAGAAGAGGGCTGAAAACACTACCCAACTCTCAAGAGAGTCAACGCCTATAAACACCTCAGAACGGTGCCCTGTACATAATCAGTCCCATGGGAGGGTTTGCTGCTATTATCACCACCATCATCATCACCACTCTTCATCAGCTGATAAGAGAACGAAATAGCAGCAGTATGCATCTCACATACCAAAGCCCTCAGGCCCTTCCCACCTGGAGCCCCACGACCCCAGAAAGCA
>NW_007259944.1:713660-714471 GCF_000164805.1 Carlito syrichta | reverse complement strand
CCAGAAAGCAGCTCACCTGTCTTGTCAGTGAGTAAGTAGGAAATCCTGCCCAGCTGTTCGGGAATCGTGCTGGAGCGAACCACGGTCCCGGGGATCTTAGAATCCCGGCGAATCACCCAGCTGTACACAATCTTGCCCATGTCCAAGTTCACACGCAAGCTAGTTGGAAAACCAGAGCAGAGGGGTCAACGGACGGGCGGAAGCTGCTGTAGCTCTTTTCATAAATAAACTCTCAGCATGTCTATGCTACTGCATGGGGGCTCACTTCCCGCTCACTTCACACCGCTGGGCTGAGCCCCCAGGTTTACCCAGCGCCAACACCACTACCAAGTAATGCACAGAAGTCATTACTGTCATGAAGCTCTTATGGCATGGACGCAAGTCACTTAAAATACAGAAAGGAAGGTGGTTTCGATCCTGCCAGTCTTTAAAATTACTGATCCCTTAAGCGGATATATTTTGTATGCTATATTCATTTTTTAAATTGTGGCAAAATATAAATAACATAAAATGTACGATTTTAACCACTTTAAGTGTATAATGCAGTGGTGTGAAGCACTTTCACGCTGTCATGCAGTCACCCTCATTCCTCTCCAGAATGTTATCTTCCCAAAATGAAATGCCAAACCCATTCAACACTAACTCCCCAGGCTCCCCAAGCCACCGCAACCCCTGGTACCCACCATTCTACTTATGTCTTTGTGAATCTGACTACTCGGGATGCTTCATGTAAGTGGAATCACACACTATCTGTCATTTTTTGTCTGGCTTATTTCAGTTAGCATAACATTCTTTTTTTTTTTTTTTGAGT
>NW_007259944.1:708024-713612 GCF_000164805.1 Carlito syrichta | reverse complement strand
GCTTCCGGCCCCCGCAGCCTCGACCTGCGGGGCTCAGCGATCCTTCCACCTCAGACTTCCAAGTAGCCGGAATTACAGGCACGCGCTACCATGCCCGGCTGATTTTTTGATTTATGGTAGAGATGAGGTCTCGCCAAGTTGCCCAGGCGGGTCTTGAACCCACGGGCTCAGACAATCCACTCACCTCAGCCTCCCAAAGGCGCGGGACTACAGGCTGAGCCACCGAGCCCGGCATAGCATAACATTCTTAAGGCTCATCTATATCAATACTAGGATGTGCAGAATTTCCTTCCTTTTGAAGGCTGATTAATATTCCATTGTGTATATTATGTCCATTTAAAAATGTTAGTGCACAGTAAAAAATAAACAGATTCTATCTTCAAATTGATTCGTAATCCTATAAATGAATCAAACTGCCTGCCGTTTCACTGGCCAGTTCACAGATGAGTCAGTTCACTCATTTTCGATCATGTTACAAGTAGAACTTTAAAGTCTCCAAGTGTAGCAGGGTGCGGTGGCTCACACCTGTCATCCCTGCACTTTTGGAGGCAGAGGCGAGAGGACTGTCTGAGCCCAGAGGTTCGAGACCAGCCTGGGCAACACGGTGAGAACTTGTCTCTACAATAAATCAAAAAATTAGCCAAACATGATAGCACGTGCCTGTAGTTCCAGCTACTTGGAAGGCTGAGGCAGAAGGATTGCCTGAGCCCAGCAGGTCGAGGCTGCAGTGGCCGTGATCGCGTCACTGCACTCCAGCCTGGGCAACAGTGAGACTCCAACTAAAATAAAGTCTCCAAGTTCACTTCTCACCACACCATAAGTGCTTGCTTTACTAATGATAAACTAGATCTATTTCTTCTCTGAAGCCCCCACCCAGAGCATGATGACTAGGGGACGATCCCCTATGCTAGTCATACTGCTGAACCAAAAACCACAACCTCTGTCCTCAGAAAAAGATGGATTCTAACCAATAGGACACAGATATGCAAAAGAGCAAAACAAAATATATGCTAATTCATCAAGTATAAGAGAGAAGACGATAAGCAATGAAAGTTTCGGGGAAAAAAGAGATTTTGTTTAATAAATATTTACAGACCAGTTATTACAGGAAAAAGTAAGAACAAGTATCCAACAATATGGGGAAAAGTAGATTGTTAAACCTAGACTATATACTCACTGTGAGTAAGAAACCATGCCCAGCTCTGGAAAATGATGGCATATCTGTGATGTAAAAAGTTACCTACAACAAGCTGCTCTGATGGTGCAAAAGCAGACTCTTATAGAGAGCAAAAACCCTTTTTCTTTTTATTGTATTTGTTTTATTTTTTTGAGTTGGGGTCTCACTCTATCCCCCAGGTTGGAGTGCAGTGGCACAATCATGGCTCACCACAGCTTCAACCTCCTGGGCTCAGGTGATCCTTGCTCCTTACCCGCCTAAGTAGTTGGAACGACAGGTATGCACCACCACTCTTGGCGAATTTTTTTTCTTTTTTATACAGATGAGGTCTCACTATGTTGCCCAGGCTGGTCTCAAACTCCTGGGTTCAAGTAATCCTCCTGCCTTAGCCTCCCAAAGTGCTGGAATGACAGACGTAAGTCACTGAGCCCGGTCAGAATCCCCTTTTTCTAAAATCAAAAGCATTCTAGAAAAAAATAGATCCTGTAGCATTAATAGTGATTATCATATGATAGCAAGATTAGAGATGATTTCTATTTTTTTCTTTCTCTAAGGTGGATCTTCTTATTTTTTCTACAATGACAACCTATTACTTACATCATTTTTTTTTTTTTTTGAGTTGGAGTCTCACTCCGTCGCCCAGGCTGGAGTACAGTGGCACAGTCAAGGCAACCCCAGTGTCAATCTGCTGGGCTCAGGCGATCCTTCCACCTCAGCCTTCCAAGTAACTGGAACTGTAGGCGTGCACTACCATGTCCGGCTAATTTTTTGATTTATTGTAGAGATGAAGTCTCGCCAAGTTGCCCAGGCTGTTCTCAAACCCACGAGCTCAGGCAATCCTCTCACCTCAGCCTCCCAAAGTACTGGGATTACAGGCTTGAGCCACTACACCCAATCACTTAAATCATTTTTAAAAGCCATTTATTCGGCCTCCAAATCAGGTAGTCAAACAATTGGCATGTGCCACCAAACTTCCACCACATATCTACAGCAGACGTCACCCATGGATCACAGTATTATTTCCCTTTGAGCCTAGACTCAGGTTCAGAATCCTTCTCAACACAGCACTCCTAACAGACACATGCAATCCTGCAGAGCTGGCAGATGAGATGAACTCTAAATGGTATCACTAGCTGGACTGGTCAAGACAAGCAATATCTTTTGAGCCATAAAGGATTCAAGGAAGGGTGGTTCACGGAAGAACGTCACAACCACAGAGTGCAGCTCTCACTCCTGACTTCACTGTTCTGAGTCATCACTCTAGAAAGACATCAGCTCCTTGGCCAGGCACGGTGGTTCACGCCTGTAACCCCAGGACTCAGAGGCCGAGGCGGGAGGATTGCTTGAGCGCAGGAGTTTAAGACCAGCCTGGGCAACATAGCGAGACCTCATCTCCACAAAAATTCAAAATATTAGCCAGGCATGGTGGCATGCACCTGAAGTCCCAGCTACTTGGGAGACTGAGGCAGAAGGAGCTCCTGAGTCCAGCAAGTCAAGGTCACAGTGAGCAGTGATTGTGCCACTGCACTCTAGCCTCGGTGAGAGTGAGACCCAACTGATAAAAAAGAAACAAAAGAAACCAGCTCCTTTGAAAAGCCAGAGCCCGCGACCTTTGAATGAGCAAAGAGAAGACAGCATCCCAGCACCCAGAGGCATGCTGTGTCCTGCTTACCTGATGGGAATGATGTTGGAGAACAGGAGAAGGAAGCGGATGATCTGCAGGTACCAGCGGCCGGCGAAATGCTGGAGGGCCACCATGACCAGCGACACCACCACCAGGGCGCCAAAGAGAATCTTGGTAAGGCAGTTCACCTCCAGGTCAAACAGGCCGATCTGGGGGACAAGGCCAGGGGAGTGAGATCATGCGGTGCACCCACAGCCTACTGAGCGCTGGCCTTTCCCGTGGACCCCTCCATCCCAGCTAGGCTGTAGGATGCATCCATCCTCAGACCTCAGGTCTGAGAACGCTGGGCTGCCACAGGCTGGAGTTCACATGACACTCAAGTGGCCTCAAAGTATTCTGGGGATTCAAACACTCAAGGAGCCTCAAGGAATTCTGGGAATTCAAACTTTTTTTTTTTGGAGTCAGAGTCTCACTCTGTTGCCCAGGCTAGAGTGTGGTGGCACAGTCATGGCTCACTGCAGCCGCCACGTCCTGGATTCAGGTTATCCTTCCACCTCAGCCTCCCAAGTAGCTGAGACTATAGGCACATGCCACCACACCTGGCTAATTTTTTTTGTGTGTAGAGATGAGGTCTCGCTCTGTTGCCCAGGCTGGTCTCGAACACCTGGCCTCAAGCAATCCTCCCTTGGAAACAAATAAGCAAGTTACTGCTGTGCGGGGTTGGGCTGTGTCTTGCACAGCCTCCACCACCCTGCACGGAGGCTCTGGAAGATGACTTGGGCCCTGCCTTCTTGGCACCTCACCACACACGAGTTCAACTGGAGGTCCACACCACTAGTGGCACTTGACTTTTTTTTTTTTGAGTTGGAGTCTCACTCTGTCACCCAGGCTGGAGTGCAGTGGGTGCTCCCGGCCACCGCAGCCTCGACCTGCTGGGCTCCAGTGATCCTTCCGCCTCAGCCTTCCCAGTAACTGGAACTACAGGCGCGCGCTACCACGCCCAGCTAATTTTTCATTTATTGTAGAGATGAGGTCTCGCCAAGTTGCCCAGGCGGGTCTCGAACCCGTGGGCTCAGGCAATCCACTCACCTCAGCCTCCCAAAGGCGTGGGATTACAGGCTGAGCCACCAAGTCCGGCTGGCACTTGACTTTTAGGTGCCACATTGATGAACACTGTCATTTTAATAAGAACATATTTATTTTCACAAGTCGTCTAAAAAAAAAAAGTAAAGAGCACAGCAAATCCATAACTCCCCAGAGTTGTGAGGTCCAGGACGAGGCTAAAACATCAAACATACAAAGCTACAGTTGTGCCAGCAGCTTTGGTGATGGGGTAGACATGAGAAAAGTTTGAGAAACAGCATTCCTTCATGCTGTGGACAAGGACACCATTCAGCAATGTACTGGCTCTTCAAAACTGGAGGAGTGGCCGGGTGTGGAGGTTCACAATTATAATTCCAGCATTTTGGGAGGCCGAGGCAAGAGGACCTCTTGAGCCCAGGAGGTAAAGGCTGCAGTGAGCCATGATCACACCACTTCACTCCAGCCTTGGCAACAGAATGAGACCCTGACTCAAAAAAAAACCCCTGGAGGAGGGTTGCGGCGGGGAGGGAGGGTCATGGTGCAAAATGGGCAGTAACTGCGGGCACTAGATAGACTGCAGGCCTGACTCGGACGCCATGCTACGGCAAGTCACTCAACGTGGGTTGAAGCCCACAGGCCTGCCATCAACGCTATGTAGACCAGACGGAGTATGGGGCTTCTTGGGTCCATTTCTCGCCTATAAAATGAAGTGCCTATATTCACAGGGCTGCTGGGAGGAAAATGAGAGGCTGTGGGGGATGTGACCCACACACGTTAGTTGGCAGGTGCCGTAGAGTGTTTTCACTTAAAAGCTTAACACAGTTCATGTATTCATGTGAATAGATATTTATGTATAGTATGATATGCATATATTATATGTATCATGTATGTGAATGTCTATCAGGTGCACACACACACACACAGGCATGAAAAGGTAGTGGGTGTGTAAATGACACGGCTGGTGTCCTGTTCGTAAACCTCGTCGCCTACATCTCCAAGACCCATCATCAACACACAGCTGACCACCCACCCACCACTCATGGGCAGTAATGCAGCACGTGACAGTGCTCATGATCTCGTACACACCTTACTCCGGGGATTGGAGGTATTCATGACACTCCGGAGTTCTCTGCCGGTGTAAAGAACGACACCCACAATGGTACCTAAAATGAAAAAACAAAATACAGACATACAGGCTCACATAGAGAACCCGGCCCCTTGAGAGAATGTGTTCTAACCCAGCAGCACGATGACAGCATCAGAGATGGGCCAAATGAGCTGTGGCTGCCTGGATCCACAGGACAGTGCTAGCCACAGGAGCCATGTAAACATAAACTGAATTCAAATTAAGTAAATACAGTCCCCACCCTCACAAGCCACACAGCAAGTGTTCAGTGGCTAGAGGCTGCCTCATGGGACACAGAAGATCAGAGCCCTCTCCTTTCTACTGGTCAATGCTGGTCTATTTCATCTGGCAGCTTCTAATAGCAGGAGTTGGGGGAGGGCTGGTTTGGCCTCTGTGCCCCTGGTCTTAGAGACCTCCAGAAGTATCTAGAACATTTTTATCTTCAAAAACTATCATGAAGCCGGGCTTGGTGGCTCAGCCTGTAATCCCGCGCCTTTGGGAGGCTGAGGTGAGTGAATTGCCTGAGCCCGCGGGTTCGAGACCCGCCTGGGCAGCGAGACCTCATCTCTACAATAAAT
>NW_007259944.1:699807-707949 GCF_000164805.1 Carlito syrichta | reverse complement strand
AAAAAAAAAAAAAAAAAAACTATCATGAAAACTTAGAAACACACCATCCATCCATCCACCCATCTAGAGACAGGGTCTCGCTCTGTCACCCAGGCTGGAGTGCAGTGGCGCAATCATAGCTCAGCACAGCCTGGAACTCCTGGGCTCAAGTGAGCCTCTCACCTCAGCCTCCCGGGCACACACCCTGCACCTGACACTCTCTCTCTCTTTTTTTTTTTTTTGAGTAGGACTCTCACTTTGCCACCCAGGTTGGGGTGTAGTGGCATGTTCACGGTCACCGACCACAGCCTCGACCCACTGGGCTCAGGCAATCCTTCTACCTCAGCTTTCCAAGTAGCTGGAACCACAGGCATGCACCACCATGCCCAGCTATATATCTATATCTATATCTATATCTATATCTATATCTATCTATATCTATCTATCTATCTATCTATCTATCTATCTATCTATCTATCTATCTATCTATCTATCTATTGTAGAGACCAGGTCTCACTGAGTAGCCCAGTCAGCTCTCAAACCCATGGGCTCTGGCAATCCTCTTGCCTCTGCCTTCCAAAGTTCTGGCATTACAGGCATGAGCCACTGTGCTCGGCAGAGACATTCTTCTTTTTAGAGCACATCCTTCCTGGTGAGTCCTGTTCCTTTCAGAGTCTGCATCTAATTTGACAATTTGGGGGATGTCAATGATCTTGAGGACTTCCCCACCCTCTCCCAACACCCAAGTATGTAAGGAAAGGCATTCATCCTTTAAAAATAAACACTTTGTAGAAAACATTAAAATGGCCAGTAAACATCATAAAAATGCTCCATCTACTAAATAATCAAAAAAATGCAAAATAAACCATTTTTTTCCTATTTAGATTGGGAAAAATTCAAAAGACTGACAACATCCAGTAGCAGCCAAGAAGTAGGGAAGGGAAGCTGTTATACACACCACTGGCTGAAGTGTAAATCCGTGCCATCAATTTTGGAGGGAAATTTGGCAGTCTCTGTCACAAATGCACCTGTCTCCTCTTTTCAGTGTGCGTAAGGAAATGTTCAGTACAGTGAGGAAGACGGAGAATAAAGAAGGAAACCAAGTCGGGCTCGGTGGCTCAGCCTGTAATCCCACGCCTTTGAGAGGCTGAGGTGAGTGGATTGCCTGAGCCCACAGGTTCAAGACCGCCTGGGCAGCAAGACCTCATCTCTACAATAAATCAAAAAATCAGCCAGGCATGGTAGCACATGCCTGTAATTCCAGCTACTGGGAAAGTTGAGACGGAAGGATCGCCGGAGCCCAGCAGGTCGAGGCTGCGGTGGCCGGGAGCGGCCACTGCACGCCAGTCTGGGCGACAGAGTGAGACTCCAACTCAAAAAAAAAAAAAAAGAAGGAAACCAAGAAACACAGCCATCACGGTGAGAAGTGCTATAGTGAAAACCAAGCAGAGGCCCAGCACTTAGGGAGGCCAAGGTGGGAGGATTGCTTGAGGCCAGGAGTTTAAAACCAGCCTGAGGAACATAGAGAGACGTCGTCTCAACAAAAAATTAAAAAAACAGCTGGGCAGGATGGTGCATCCTAGCAGTCCCACCTACTTGGGAGGCTAAGGAGAGAAGGTCATCTGAGCCTAGGAGGTTGAGACTGTGGTGAGCTGTGATTGTGTCACTACACACCAGCCTGGATGACAGAGGGACAGACAGGAAAGGGAGGGTGTGGTTTTTGCTATCTCCACTCACATCATCTGAGCTGACGCTTGGAACACAAGAAGGAGCCAGGCCTGCCAAGCTGCCAGGGAAGATCCCAGAACACACACCATTCGGTCTCTACTGGAAAACAAAAGCATCTCCCTTTCTCTCCTCTCACCCTGCTCACTCTCAGGAATGTCACTGTCCGAGGGAGGTAAAGAAATTCAAAGAGGTTCAAACTCTGCGGTAAAGAGTCCGTGTTCTGGGACCTGTCTTGGACAAAGGGCCCTGGGAGCAGCCACTGAAATCCCGGAGCCTGACGCACTCACCAGGCCAACACCATCCTCCCTCCCAGGGCACCCGGCAGATGGCAGGCCAGGGAGTGTGCAGGCTCTAGCAGATGGCAGGCTCCTGGGAGTACAGGCGGCCCCTCCCGTCAGCCCCTGCAGCATAGCAGATGGACAGTGGGGCTGAGCCTGCGTTGGGCTTGGGATGGCCTAGCGGCCACTCCATCCATCCTATGCTGACGGGCCTCAGCCTCAGTCCCCGATGCCCAGGGTTAGAAAGGGTCAAGGGGCACCCCAAAGAGAGTGTTCCCCACACCTGGCCCAACCAGCTGTGATGCCATCAAATGCTGCTGAAACAGCCTTCCCCACCCAATGCTTTCTTGTACGCAGGACCAAAGCTCTCCTCCACAAGATTCGGACCCTGGCCTCATCTTCAGCATAGCTACTGCCCAGAGAGGAAGCACATACCATCAGCCCACAGATACGCGCCAGCTTGGTCTGCATAGCACTTTTGAGGTTCTGAATCAGTTGCCAACTTTCAAATTTAGGAGCTTGGCTCGCACACAGTGGTTCACATCTGTACCTCAGCACTTTGGGAGGCTGAGGCAGGAGGATTGCTTGAGCCAAGCAGTTCAAGACCAGCCTGGTCAACATAGCAAGCAAGACCTCACCTCTACAAAAAAATTTTACAATTAGCAAGACATGGTTGTATGCGCCTGTAGTCCTAGCTCCTTGAGAGGCTGACCCATGAGGATCGCTTGAGCCCAGAAGGTAGAGGCTGCGGTGAGACGTCATCGTGCCACTGCACTCTATCCAGCCTGGGTGACAGAGTGAAACTTCAACTCAGAATAAAGAAATTCAGAAGTTTCTTATCTGTGTGTGCGGGGGTGGTGGGTAGAGATGAGGTCTTACTCTGTTGACTCAGCTGGTCTCACACTCCTGGCCTCAAGTGATCCTTCTGATTCAGCCTCCCAAAGTGCTGGGATTACAGGCATGAGCCACCATGACCAGCCTGATTCAGAAGCTTTCCTATAAAAAACTTGAGATATCCGGCATCTCCTGGAAAACTGGAAGATGTGGTGACACGGAGTCCACATTCCTCATACCCAGCTGGCGAAGAGGGACAGCCACCCCCTCAGATGGGCATGTGCTCTCAGCTTGCACCGCCCCCCTCTGCCCAGTTCACTCCTTGAAGTCCCTGCCTAATCTGCAAATGCTGACCCGAGCCCCTCCATCCCAGGCCTCTGGTCCCCTCTTCCCGCTGTCCCCTCTGCAGCCCACCTTGCTCTCTGCAGCCTGCAGACCACTTCCCAGCCAGTGCCCATCTGGTCTTTGCGAGCCAGGAGGTCATGATCAGGCAGGTCAGAGAGTTCTTCCTACTCTCCAGAACCATGTGATCCTGCCTGGGGTCAGGGCTACACTGTGACCCCTTTGTTCCTCGTTCACAAGATAAATGCCCAAAGCCTTGGGCATGAGCACTCTGAAACGTCTCCAGTGTTAGACGTCACTGCCACATTCGTGCATGGGGTCAGAGGACACATCTCACTGGACAGGGTACAGACAAGCCAGACAATACCCACTTCGTGTGGCAAGGGCACACAGCGCGGCTGCATACTGGCCATGCATAGAGGAACTCGACCTGCTACAGATGAGGGGAGAACCAGACTATCCAGTCCCTCTACCTGAGAGTTTGAGAAGAGCTGGGGGAGACCGCCTGGTCTCTGTGACATCTTGGCTACCTTCTCTGCCACGCCTCATCCTCCACCATCCCTTCCGTGATCCATCACCCCATGCCTCCTCGGCCCTGCAGCAAGCCTGGGCTACCATGGCAACCGCATCCCCTGCTGCCACTGGACTCTCCACAGGGCTTAGCAAGCTTTCGAGTTTGTCCTTTAATTTGCAACAGATAACAGGGGCTTGACCAAAAGGCAGCTGGATTCCAAAGGGGACACAAAAGCAGAATCTCACATGGTTCAGATTACTCCTGCTGGCTTTTCCCGAGTTGCGCACGCGAAGGAAATGGCTTGGGTTTAACTCCCCGTTCACACTAGAATCAGAGGGCAATCAGATGTCTGCTCAGGGAGAAGCAGGGGAACCTGAGCCAATTAAGGAAACAGGGAAAGCCTGGGTCCTCACACTCACTCCAGAAGGCATCCACAGGAGGGCATGGCAGGTAAGGTCACTAGGACATCACTGCTCTCGCTCCCTCGCCCCTCCTCCTCTCTATCCCCTCCCCTCTCTTCCCCTCTCCTCCCCTGCCCTCCTCTCTCTTGACCCCTTCCCCCCCTTATTTCCCCTGTCTCATTCCCTCCCTCTCTCCCCACCCCCCTTCCCTCTCCCCACTTCTCCCTTTCCCACTTCCTCTCCCTTTCTCTACCCCCCTCCTTCCTCTCTTTCTCTCTCCCTCCCCACTCTCTCTCCTCCTCCTTTTTTCTCTCCCCCCCCACTCTTTCTCTCCCCTCTCTTTTTCTCTCTTCCCACATACTAAGCACAAAAAGAGGAATTCAAATAAGAGAAAATGGATCTTCTTTTTTTTTGAGTTGGAGTCTCACTCTGTCACCCAGGCTTGAGTGCAGTGGTAAAATCATGGCTACCACAACCTCGACCTCCTGGGCTCAGGCAATCCTTCCACCTCAGCCTTCCAAGTAGCTGGGTACATGCCACTACGCCTGGCTAATTTTTTTATTTACTGTAGAGACAAGATCTTGCTATGTTGCCCAAGCTGGTCTTGAACCCCTGGGTTCAGGCAATCCTCTCGCCTCCACCTCCCAAAGTGATTACAGGCATCAGTCACTACGCCCAACTGAAAATGCATCTTTTACTCCACATTACATTTCCTAAGAACTGTTTAAAAATCTCTTCCATCATCAAGATGCCAATTTTCCCTCCATTCTCCTCCTCCCAGAAGATGACCACTCCTAGGCTGCGTGACCTTAGACAAGTTGCATAACCTCTCTGAGACTCAGTTTCTCCTTCCATCCAATATCTTCATTTCATATCGTGAGACCAACACAAGAAAACAGCAAAAATTCTTTGTAAATAGAAAAGTGCCTGATAAATAAAAGACTCAATTATAAGCATTCATCTCTAAGACTAAGACTGACAGGCTGGACGTGGTGGCTCACGCCTATAATCCCAGCACTTTGAGAGGCTGAGGTGAGAGAATTGCCTGAGCCCACGGGTTCAAGACCAGCCTGGGCAACTTGGTGAGACCATAACTACAATAAATCAAAAAATTAGCCAGGCGTGTGGCATGTGCCTGTAGTTCCAGCTACTTAGAAGGCTGAGGAGGAAGGGTCACCTGAGCCCAGCAGGTCGAGGCTACGGTGGCCCTGAGCATGCCACTGCACTCTAGCCTGGGAGAAAGAGTGAGACTCCAACAAAAAAAAAAGACTGACAGACAGCCTCACTCCCTCCACCTCAGAATTCTCTGCATTTTCACCAAAATTGTTTTCTTTTTTACCGGTTTCAGAGAAAATGCCTATAGCTCTCTCCCCATTCCTCCCGTCTCCTCTGGAACTTGTCTTGAACTTCTAGTAAACTGTAAATCCCGTAAGACTGGGAACAAGGATGTCCTGAGACACCACCATACCACTGAGACCCAAAATGGAGCCTGGCATATAACAGTGCTCTATAAAGCTTTGCTGCATGGAAAGGAGGGCAAAAAAGAACCTGTAAACAGAAAAAAAATGGACACAGGGTACAAACCAGCTCTTCACACACATATTTTTTTTAAATGCAAATAAGCAGCAAGCAGTGAATATTAAGGAAGATGTTTAACTTCACAAATATTTTTTTTTTTTTGGTTGGGGTCTCACTCTGTTGTCCAGACTGGAGTGCGGTTGCACAATCATGGTTCACTTTAGCTTTGACCTCCTGAGCTCAGGCCATCCTCCTGACTCAGCTTCCTAAGTAGCTGGGACTACAGGGGTGCCACCATACTTGGTTAAATTTTTTATTTTTATTTTTGTAGCGATGAGATCTTGTTATGTTGCCCAGGCTGATCTCAAACTCCTGGACTCAAGTGATTCTCCCACTTTGACCTCCCAAAGTGCTGGGATTACAGGCGTGAGCCACTGTTCCCAGTCAAATTCACAGACCATGTTTTTTTTTTAAAGGTAAACTGATTATGTTAAATATTTATTCAATGTTTACTCCATGGCAAAAACTAAAGTCAAACAGAACATGGCGCAGGCTAGGATGCACTAATAAGATGATCAGAAGTGTGAATTAGAAGAAGGGAGTGTATAGTGTGAATTCAAATGTAAAATGCATCTGCCTTTTGATCTAGTAATCTCATTTCCATGAAAATATGACAACATAAAAATGTAGAATTTTTTTATTTTTCCGAGCCTGAGTCTCATTCTGTCAACCAGGCTGGAGTGCAGTGGAGTGCAGTCAACCTGCTGGGTTCAGGAGACCCTTCCACCTCAGCCTTCCAAGTAGCTGGAACAACAGACGTGCGTCACAATGCCTGGCTAATTTTTTAATTTACTGTAGAGATGAAGTCTCGTCATGTTGTCCAGACTGGTCTCAAACCCTGGTCTCAGGCAACCCTCTTGCCTCTGCCTCCCAAAGTATTAGGATTACAGGTATGAGCCACTGCACTCAGTTAAAATATAGAACTTCTACACAATAAATGTAAATACACAAAGCCCGTCAGACAAAAGCAAAAAACACAAAATAAACCGTGAAAAAATATTTACAACCCACAACAGATACAAGTTTGATGTTCTATTTTTTATAAAGTATTCTTACAAATGAACAAGAAAAAGAAGACCCCCAAAGGAAAGGCGACAAACCAAGACACTAAAAACTGGCTCATAGGTAGAAAGATGCTTGACTATATTCACAATTAAATCAAAATTCAAATAATAACAAGATACTCTTTATCACTCAACAGACTAAAGCAGGGAAAAAAATTGTTTTTTAACTCCTGTATATCAAATATACCATAAAGATTTTTTTTTTAAAGATAACAAAATGGATAGGAGAAAAAGCACATGCATCAGAATGAGAACTCTTACAAATGAATATGAAAAAAATAAGAAATACCACAAAAAAAGCTACTGAAAGCCGGGCGTGGTGGCTCACACTTGTAAACCCAGCACTTTGGGAGGCGGCGATGAGAGGGTTACCTGAGCTCACGGGTTCAAGACCAGCCTGGGCAACACGGTGAGACCTCATCTCTACAATAAATCAAAAAGTTAGCTGGGCATGGTGGCACATGCCTGTGGTTCCAGCTGAGATGGAAGGATTCCCTAAGCCCGGCAGGTTGATGCTGCAGTTGCCATGAGCATGCCACTGCACTCCAGCCTGGGCAACAGAATGAGACTCTGATTCAAAAAAAAGAAAAGAAAAGCGACTGAAGAACTCTAGCAGGCCGAGCGTGGTGACTCAACCTGTCATCCCAGCACTTTGGGAGGCCAAGGCAGGAGGATCTTTGAGCTCAGGAGTTCGGGACCAGCCTGGCCAACAAAGTGAGATCTCACCTCTACAAAAAAAAACAAAAAAAAAAAATCAAAAAATTAGCCAGGTGTAGTGGCACTCTCCTGTAGTCTCAACTACTCAAGAGGCTGAGGTGGAAGGATCACCTGAGCCAAGGAGGTTGAGGCTGCGGTGATCCAGGAGTGGTCATGCAGAATCTTCAGGACCTCTCCCTTTTGTGGTCATCGGGAGAACCGAGAGATGGTCCAGATTTTGATGCAAATATAGGCAGACAAGTGAAAAGGAAACGTGACTGCCTCCAGCAGAGTGCATCTCTGCAGACTTGCATTAAGCAGTCAGTCTGTGAACGGTGACACACGGCCGCTGTAGACTGTGCTGACTCCTTCCTTCCCTTGTCACACAGGACTCTGTCGTGTGTCTGTTATACTAAAGGACCACAGAGAAGCATCCAGTGGAGGAAAGGGGCAGGCAGTGTCAAGAGGGGAATGGTATGTGTGACGAGGGGGACGAAACTGATTCCTCTAACAATAAAGATAGAAAGTTGGACAGCCATGGTAGCTCATGCCTGTAATCCCAGCACTTTGGGAGGTCGAAGTAGGAGGATTGCTTAAGCACAGGAGTTTGAGACCAGCCTAGGCAACACAGCAAGACCGCATTTCTACAAAAAAAAATTTTTTTTTTTTTTGAGTTGGAGTCTCACTCTGTCGCCCAGACTGGAGTGCAGTGACCGCTCCCGGCCTCC
>NW_007259944.1:652604-699625 GCF_000164805.1 Carlito syrichta | reverse complement strand
GAGCCCGCAGGTTCAGGCAATCCTCTCACCTCAGCCTCCCAAAGGCGCGGGATTACAGGCTGAGCCACCGAGCCCGGCTCTACAAAAAAATTTTAAAAAATTAACTGGGTGTGGTGACATATGCCTGTAGTCCCAGCTACTTGAGAGGCTGAGGTAGGAAGATCCCCTAAGCCCAGAAGACCGAGGCTGTGGTGAGCTGTGATCATGCCACTGCACTCCAGCCTCGGCAACAGAGCAAGACCCTGACTCAGAAAAACAAATAAACAACAAACAAAAAGAAAGTTGCCAAAAGTGGAATTATAAGACAATACCAATTATACTATTAGATATATTATATTACATTACATTGCATTATATTAATAGCTGCACAGTAAATTCTTACTCTGGATTAAAGGACTCTGCCTTTAACCTGCTGTGTGACCTCAGGGTAAGTCACTTAGCCTCACCGAGCCTCAGTTTCCTCATCTACAGAATGGGCAGAAGAGCACAGCATCTATCATCACAGTACCACGAGAGGGGTTAAGTGCAGGGTGTGACACACGCCTGAGCCTGTCCCACAGGCTGCATGCCGCCCATGTCACTAACACTGCTCTCATAGGTCACACTCAGTCCCAAAGGCCCTCTCCCCTCTCATCCCGGCATCCAAAGCTGAAAAGCACTGAGGTCTACATGTCTTGGTGTTCACACCCCGAGATTCCAGCTCGGCCCACACCCCTTCCCATGTCACAGACCCTGTCCTGTGCCTGCATGGCGACCCCCACGGACACAACTCCTGGCCTGGAGTTCAGGCCAGCTCGGTCTCTGGGACAGATTAGGATGTCAATCTCAAATGGCAATTACAGCTGTTCCCAGAGTGGCCACTGCAGAAAGGTCCCCAGGCCTGGCCAATTCTCCCAGACGTCTCTGAGTGTCCCGGCCGCAATTAGATGTCAGGGTCGTTCCCTGAAGGTGCCGGCACAAGTGGAAAATGCCATTTGACCGAGGACTCATTTTCCCAACTGGCAGACGATTATTCTAATTACAAAAGGGTTTTCTTTCCTTTCCAAATTGCTCCCACATTCCCCAAGATGGCGCCTCACCTGATGCGACCACCGTGCCGGCCCACAGCGTGTTCTCTATGCTCAGGCTCTCGCTGATCGGAGGGTCACTGTCTTCCTGGAAAACACCCAACACACAAGCATTCGTCTCCTGAGGCTTCCCCGGGATCCACACGCTGCTTCTGCTCAAGGCAGAAAGAGAAGGTCTCTACCTGAAGAAACTGGAGGCCTGGGGCGGAGGCCTGCAGCTCAGCCTCAAGAGGAAGGCGACACCCTTCCACACTCTCGCCCTTGGAGTGTTCATCCCCCACAGAAACACCCATAAACACTGGTTGTGGTTTAAAAAGTGCGGGCCTCAAATGCTAAAAAAGGTTTTCCAAGGTAAGAACCAGCATGCACTCAGGCATCCCTGGCCAAGTTCATGGCTTATAGAAAGAGAACACTGACACGTTAATTTGGGTTCTACACATCTGCTGGTCCACAGTCCCATATTCCCAAAATAATCTAATTCCAATTCTTTTTTTTAGAGACAGAGTCTTGCTCTGTCTTCTGTCACCCATGCTGGAGGCTGGAATGCGGTGGCATGATCATAGCTCACCACAGTCTCAAACTCCTAGGCTTAAGGGATCCTCCGGTCTCAGCCTCCCAAGTACTAGGACTGTAGGTACGTGCCACCCTGCCTGACTAATCCAAATTTAATTTCTCTCCTGAAAAGTCTGAAAATGGCTTTAAAATTACAAAATTGGCAGACAGGACTTATAGGAATCAAAGAGCACATGGACCCCTCTGAAGGAGACAGAAAAACGAACTGCTTTCAGTCATCAGAGTTGACGTTAATTATAGCTATTCTTGGCGCTCAGTTGCCAGAGGACTCAAGCTGTTCCAAGGCTGACAGAAAATCCCGGGTGTGTCCACCTTACTGAGGAACAATGTGTCAGCTTTCAAGATAGGGCCTTCTTGAAGAAACTTCGCCCCACCCCCAGCATGAAACTACGTCCTGGCAAAGAATTGTCCCCTTCGTATGCCTCTATCACCAGCACGCACTCGGAAACGGGGCTCCGGGCCACAGTGAGCCACCTACCCTGGTAAAAGTTCCCACGAAGTTATGGATGTCAATATTCGGCTCCTCCGCGTACACATACGATCGAATCTGAAGAAGATCCTGTGCCCAGAGAGACACGTGGAGTTAAAACAAGGTCCGTTCTCAGCTCGAGGTTTCAAGAGACACGCTGTTATTTCCCAAACAGTGCAAACAAGCTCTCAGAATTACCGGGCCAGGGAAAAGAGGAAGGACATGGGCCATCAAGTAAGTTCAAGAGTCCTACACACAGTATCCCAAGACACCTGGAAGATGCCACCATGAAGGCACCTGCCTCTCTGCGCCTACCCGGCATTTTCCAGACTCAATGGGATGGGTGATGTGACACTCTTCAAATGGGCAACTCCCCTCTGCTAAACTCTGGCTTGCAAGACATGTTCGCACCAATGAAAAAGCTCCTTCAACAAATGGGAATTGGGCACCCACTCTGCAAACCCCCAGGAAGAGCTGAAAAGTGATTAAGAAAACCTCACACCTATTAGGGTGGCTACTAAAAAAAAAAAAAGAAAGAAAAAGGTGTGGTGAACCTGTGGAGAACTTGGAGCCCTTGGGTCCTGCTGCTGGGAATGTAAAATGGTGCAGCCACTGTGGAAAACAGTATGGCGGTTCCTCAAAACACTACACATAGAATGGCCATATAATCCAGCAATCCCTCTTCTGGGGATATACCCAAAAGAACTGAAAACAGACTGGGTGTGGTGGCTCATGCCTGTAACCTTGGGAGGCCGAGGCGGGAGGATCATTTGAGCCCAGGAATTTGAGACCAACCTGGGCAACACAACCTGTCTCTAAAATAAACAAACATTAAAAAAAAAAAACTGAAAACAGAGATGGAAATATCTGTATCCCCGTGTACATTGCAGTACTACTCACAACAGTCAATAAGCAGAAGCAACACAAGCGACCACCCTGGTGACTGGATAAGCACACCGTGGTTCATACACACAGAATGCGAGTCCGTCAAAGGAAGCAATGAAATACACCTGTTACAGTACGGATACACCCTGGAGGACACTGCGTTGAGTGAAATGAACCAGCCGGCCAAAGACTGCATAATTCCACTCCTACAGAGAGAGGAGTTTAATTCATAAAGACAGAAAATAGAAAGGCGGCTCCCAGAGGCTGGGCGGAGGGGGCAACAAGAATTCCTGTTGAATGGGTCCAGGGTTCTAGTTCTTCTGCAAGATGGAAAAATTCCAAAGATGGACGCCGGCCATCAGTGCACAACAATGGGAAGGCACTTTAGACCACCGAACCGTATGCTTAAAAAAAGATGATACGCCGGGCTCGGTGGCTCAGCCTGTAATCCCGCACCTTTGGAGGCTGAGGTGAGTGGATTGCCGAGCCCACGGGTTCGAGACCCGCCTGGGCAGCAAGACCTCATCTCTACAATAAATCAAAAATCAGCCAGGTGTGGTAGCGCATGCCTGTAATTCTGGCTACTTGGAAGGCTGAGGCGGAAGGATCGCCGGAGCCCAGCAGGCCGAGGCTGCAGTGGCCGGGAGCGGCCACTGCACTCCAGTCTGGGCGACTGAGTGAGACTCTGACTCAAAAAAAAAAAAAAAGAAAGATGATACATTTCATGGTCTGTGTATGTCACCACAATTTTTTTTTTTTTTTTTTAAAGCAAACAAGAAGTCAACCTTAGACAGGTAAAATGACACTTCCAAGCAGAATGTGTGCAGGGGCACAAGACAGGTACGGCCTCGGGAGCAGCCACGGCCAGAACAAAGAATAAAGGAAGTGGTGGGCGGACCAGGCTACAGGAAAGGCAATGCTGGGAGGGGCCAGGAATGCAGCAGGAGGAAGGGGCACAGAAACATAAACCAGTCCAGAAGCAGAAAGTCCCGAGGGAAGGAGCAGGGAGGAGTCCCCAGGAGGAAAAGGCAGGGTGGGGCCGGTCATCAAACAAGTCAAAGGCCAGGCTCGTAATATGTTATGTCATGAGCACACACACACCACATGACACAGTGAGAGAGGACTTATTTATCTATCAATTAATTAATTAATTTCTCTTTTTTGAGTCAGGGTCTCATTCCGTCGCCCAGGCTGGAGTGCAAGTGTCACAATCATGGCTCTCTGTAGCCTCGACCTCCTGGACTCAGGCGACCCTTCCACCTCTGCCGGCCAAGCAGCCAGGAGTAGAGATGCATACCACCCCACCTGGCTAATTCTCTGATTTTTTGTAGAGACGAGAGTCTCGCTATGTTGCCCAGGCTGGTCTCAAAATCCTTGCCTCAAGTGATCCTCCCGCCTCGACCCCCCAAAGTGCTAGGATTACAGGCATGAGCCATCATGCCCGGACAGAAGATTTATCTTAAAAGTTGATTTCTTTCCATTGCTGTTCTACCTTACAGGAAGGTCATTTGTTACGAGGGCTCTTGAATTCTGATCCTTGGCCCATCGCCTGAGGGTCAAAGATGAGGCTTTGCACAGGCAGAGCTGGGAGCAGACCTGGCCTCTCCACACCAGCCATGTAAATTTGGAGAAAGGACTGGCCTCTCCAGTCTCCATGTCTTATCTGTGAACCAGCCACACCAGCACTATGTTTTAGGGCAGCAATCCAGACTAACAAAGACACCGCGGGGTGGGGGGGTGGCAGCCTGCCAGGCGGTGGGACAGGAACAACTACAGCAGAATGCCTGTTTGACCAGTGCTCCCTGAGGCTGTTCCTGCTGTCACTGCACCCAGCTCAGCCCTGGCTCTCTTTCTGCTCCCCTTTCCGACTCTTCTTGCTTCCTCTTCATTTTAACAAAATTCTCTCAAAACTAGCACTGCTGCTCTTAACGACCTGGCCGGGGTGAGCCACAGGCAGGGGGCAGCTCGGCCCTAAAGCAACAGCAGCTAGAAGCAGGCGTCTTATCTAAGACCTGCAGCTCCTGTCAGCAGCTGGTTCTGACATGTCCCCAGCCCAACCACTTACAAGTGTCTTTTCACCTCACCTTCACCCAAGGGTGAAGGGAGGAGAAGGAAGAATCTAGAAAAACGGGAAGCAGCTGGGCATGGTGGAAGCACCTGTAATCCCAGCACTTTGGGAGGCTGAGGTGGAAGGATTTGAGCCCAGGAGTTCAAGACCAGCCTGGGCAAGACGGCGAGACTTCATCTCTACAAAAAAAATTTTTAAAGTAGCCGGGTGTGGTGGCACACACCTGTAGTTCCAGCTACTTGGGAGACTGAGGTAGAAGGATTGCTTGAGCCCAGGTGGTCAAGGCTGCAGTGAGCCATGATCATGCCACTGCACTCCAACCTGGGCGACAGAGTGAGACCCCGACTCAAAGAAAAAAGAAAAATGAAGAGAGCCAGACACAGTGGCTCACGCCTGTAATCCCAGCACTTTGGGAGGCAGAAGTGAGAGGACTGCCTGAATCCACAGGTTCGACATCAGCCTGGGCAACTTGGTAGGACATGGTTTCTACAATATATCAAAAACTTAGCCAGGTATGGTGACGTGTGCCTGGGGTTCCAGTTACTTGGAAGGCTGATGCAGAAGGATCTCCTGAGTCCCGCAGGTTGAGGCTGCAGTGGTCTGAGCATGCCACTGCACTCCAGCCTAGGGGATAGAGACTCCAAATCAAAAAAAGAAAATGGAAGGAAGGAAGGAAGGAAGGAAGGAAGGAAGGAAGGGAGGGAGGGAGGGAGGGAGGGAGGGAGGGAGGGTGAGAGGGAGGGAGAGAGGGAGGGAGGAAGGAGTAAGGATTCTTTTACTAGATAAGTCTTACTTTATAACCAAGACACCGATTATAAAGTGCTAGATAAACATAAAATTTCCCAGAAATACTAAAGGATGAGAAGTGGATACATTATGACAGTCAGGAGTCTCGGAATATTTCGCAGACACAAAATTAGAAAGGTGCGCTCTGGATTTTTAATAAGCTACCAACATTTGAGATTTGAGTGACTTCCCATGACAATGTGGATCTCTGGGTCCTCTTTCAAAAACAATCAGTTCAGACAGACAGACCAGAGGGCCCTGACAATGACAGCAAGCCATACAGAACTAACCTCAGTAAGATGAGAAGCCATTGGGGCTGCTGTGTTCTCATGTTTAACATTTATTTTGAGAGTGGGGTCTTGTTGTGTTGCCCAGGCCGGAGTACAGTAGCTATTCAAAGGCATGACCATAGCTCACTTTAGCCTTGAGTTCCTGGGCTCATGTGATCCACCCGCCTCAGCCTCCTAAGTAGCTGGGATGACAGGCATACACTACCACACCTGGTGAATTTTTAAATTTTTTTTGTAGGCACGAGGTCTCGCTATGTTGTCTCGCTATGTTGCCCAGGTTGATCTCGAACTCTGGGCCTCAAGCAATCCTCCCACTTTGGCCTCCTAAAGTGCTGGAATTGCAGGTGCAGGCCACTGCATCCAGCCTTCCTTTGCAGGTTTTGAGCAGACGAGTGATGCATCCCCATCTTTTAAATCGGCAAGGAACCTTGGTCCAGCTTTCCTCCTGCGGAGGCGCTCCCTCCCTGCACTCGGGGCCTGCATCTGGCCTGGCTGCATTTGTAGAAGCTGAGGGCCCCACACTCCCCCACCAGTCCCACTTCCCCATGGACATCCCACGCCTGGCCCCAAGGGCGTCTGAGGAGAGCCCTACTGGGGGGGGCAGGGGGGAACTGCGTGCCCCGCAGAGAATGCTACTCACCGCAGCCGTGGGGAGCCTCTGTGTGCAGGCTACGGGGAGGCGCAGCTTCCAGTCTGTCTCCCCGTCCAGCTGATCCGTCCGTAAGAAGCAAGACCCTGTGGAAGGAAGGTGGTCATGGCTCATCACCTGCACTTCAAGGACCCTTCCTTCGGCTGCTCAGGGCAGAGTCTGTTCTGGTCTTTGTAAGAACAGTGAACCCGTGGCCAGTGACCACACAGGAAAGTAAACACCCTGCCTCCCTCTTCCTCCATTAACTCTGGGGCAAGAGGGATCTGAGTTCGAATCCCTGATCCTGGACTAAGCCACAGAGTGCCCTTGTTTGTAAAATGAGTAGAAACAGAAACCTCGTAAGCTTGCCGTCAAGATTCAGTGGGTGTCAGAACAGTGGCTGGCACAGGGTGACCAGCATTCAGAGTTGCCTGGCCAGGGTTCACTGCATCTTCTCAGAACCACCTGGGTTCAGGTCCAGGCTCTGCCACTTACTAGCTCTGTGTCCTAGTTAATCAACCTCTCTGGCCTCAGTTTCCTTGAGTGTAAAAATAGAGACCATAACAGCACCAGCCATGTAGGGATGTCATCGTGAAGATGTAAGTGTGGATCCATGCAGCTGCTCAAAACAGTGCAGGCCCAAAAAAGTACTAGTCATGTCTGGGGTCATCAGTGACCTGTACATTTGATTTTATTATTATTATTTTTTTAGTCAGAGTCTTACTCTGTCACCCAGGCTGCAGTACAGTGACACAATCATGGCTCACTGCAGCCTCGACCTCCTGGGCTCAGGTGATCCTTCTGCCTCAGCCTCCCAAGTAGCCGGGCTACAGGCGCATGCCAACATGCCTGGCTAATTTTTTATTTTTTTGTAGAGACAAGGTCTCGCTATGTTGTCCAGAATGGTCTCGAACTCCTGGGTTCAAGCAATCCTCCCACCTTGGCCTCCCAAAGAGCTGGGATTACAGGCGTAAGCCACCACACCTGACCAGCCTGCACATTTTATAGGTGTATCTTTCAATCTGACATACAAGTCCATGCAATTCATCAGCTATCTATTTCATCAGATAGAAAATGTATTCCCACTGGCACTGCAGTTAAAACTTCTGAGAACTATTAAGGTTAAAGACTCATAATTTTTTTCTAAGAAAGGGTTTTGATGGATTGACAAACACACACACACACAAACACACACACACACACAAAACAGGAGAACACATCGGGGGTCTTAACCCAAAATGCTCTGGTTTTCACTGAATAGAAAAGAAGACTATTTTAATCTAGCGCCTTCTGCCCACTTTCTGGATTACTTAAAATGTTATTAGTATAAAATTGGGTCTTTCATCCCATTCATAATGAATAGGTCACAGCATCCACAAAGAAACATGAATGCCCATTTTTCAGGTGTTGGACAATCTCCGACTGCACAAAGCAGGCAAGAAAAAACAGCCCTGTTTCCTCAGAAGAGCCTCAATAAACAAAATAAAAACGAAGGTGATTTTGATTGAGCGAAGAGGTGGCAGCCTCCCCAGGGAAAAACTGCACCAAGAAGGCCTCCCATGAGGCCCCAACAAACACAGGCCAGAGCAATAAAGAATTCACTGGATGCGGCCGGCAAGGCCGTGCTCCATGTGAGCGCAGGGCAGAAGAGGCGCCCACCTCCATCTCACAGCCTCCTTTCACCCCACACCTCCTACCTAACATTGCCTCAGAAGACAGATTTCCATTTGCTTCTGAAGGAGACATCTCCTAGTTCCTGAAACTCTCAAGCTGAACCTGACACAGCCCCAGGAGGGAAGCCAAGGTCCCCCGGATGCGTGACTTCACCAGCCGGGGGCTGGTCGGAGTCTGATGAGTCGGATTTTTTCAATGATCAAGAGCTATTGGCTTTAAAGCACCAAAACCACTTTTTAAAAAGACGAGTCTGTTCAGAAAGATGCTTTTGATTCGCCTCCATGGCTCCAAAAAGCAAATCTACTTCTGTTACATTTTCAAATGATTATTTTGCCAAATTACCCCTGAAAGTCTAATGGTTATTTTCCAAATTGATCTCAGATGTTTACCGTTCTTTTCTGATGTCCTCAGGAAGATCATGTCAGCAGGGACCCGCTGGTTCTGTGTTATGAAAAGAAAGCCTGTTACCGTGGGGGGTTTTCATCCCCACCCCCTGCCCCCTTCCCCACAAGGGGAGGGGAAGCCACCAAGACCCACAGCCTCCTTTCAGTTTCTGCCTTTGTCAAAGACAGATCTGGGGATTTATTTTGTTTTGAAGCTGAAAAATCTGGCACACGACTGGCAGTTTACCAATCTCCTATGAAATCTTATCTTGGAAAGAGAGTCCCTGGTTTCCAGGTGAATCCAGAAGTTACCACCCCAATTCCAAGGGCCTGCCCCCCTGGTGGGCTGTCTTCCAGGCTGTCTGGTGACACACAGGACAGACCCTCTGCTCACAATTTATGCTTCTACCAACTTCCCAGCTTGTTGCTTAGCTTTTTGTGGAATTTCAATAAGGTCGGAAAGTAGTAAGAAATTTAAAAAGCCATCTACAAAAAAAAAAGAGGGAAGCCCACAGCAGCCCTCATTTAATTATGAACAGAGAAGTTCGTGGTAACAGAAAGGGTTCCTGGGAGGGTCTTCTGCACCTCACAAAAAGGCTCACTTTACCTCATGTCAACCCTGAGTTCTGGGGTTTAATCCTTTTAAAAGAACCCAGGGCCATTTCTACAGAAAAAAGCCAAGATGCAATCCTTCCCTAATCAAATATTATCCCAAAGCTCTCCAAGGGTCACCCCCAAAACCCAATACCTTCCAAATATCCACAATAAAAAGAGAAATGAGTCCTTGTGGAAATAACAGACACATAAGCACTGCTCTTCTTAAAAACGCATTTTTGAGCCGGGCTCGGTGGCTCAGCCTGTAATCCTGCACCTTTGGCAGGCTGAGGTGAGTGGATTGCCTGAGCCCGCGGGTTCCAGACCCGCCTCGGCAGCGAGACCTCATCTCTACAATAAATCAAAAAATCAGCCGGGCGTGGTAGCGCATGCCTGTAATTCCGGCTACTTGGAAGGCTGAGGCGGAAGGATCGCTGGAGCCCAGCAGGTCGAGGTTGCGGTGGCCAGGAGCGGCCACTGCACTCCAGTCTGGGCGACAGAGTGAGACTCCAACTCAAAAAAACCCCCCAAAAAATGCATTTTTGGCCTTTTTGTTCTTCTGTTACACATAACCCCAACTTCCCATAAGAGAGTAGAAACCCAGAAAATGTAAAATAAAATTGCTCAAAAGGTAATTCAAATAAATATTTGCAAGAGTCTATAAAGCAAGCAGACAGCCAGGAGTGGCTCAAGCCTGTAATCCCAGCACTTTCGGAGGCCAAGGTGAGAGGATTACCTGTGGCCAGGGGTTTGAGATCAGCCTGGACAACTTGGCAAGACCCTGTCTCTACAATAAATTCTTAAAAATTTTCTGGGCATGGTAGCGTGTGCCTGTAGTTCCAGCTACTTGGAAGGCTGAGGGGAAAGGATCACCTGAGCCCAGCAGGTCGAGGCTGCGGTAGCCATGAGTGTGCCACTGCACTCCAGCCTGGGCAACAGAGTGAGACTCCAACTCAAAAAAAAAAAAAAAAAAAAGCAAGCAGACTTCTAGGAAAGGTTTTATCTTTTAATCCCAAAACAAAAACACATCAAACAGGAAATCAAAATGTGTACTTGTGTCTGGAAGCTTCCTGGCTATGAAACACACATAAACCTTGAAAAACTGTGTGTGTGTGTGTCCCGCAGGAAAGAGATGTTCCCTCCCAGGCAAACTCCTTACCGAGAATGCCAAATGTATCCTTCACCTGGTCCACCAGACACATGGGTTACATGCGGGGATGGAAGGTGGTGTCTGCACACATACCCAGCAGCCCAGCCCGGAAGAAGCTTCCAGACTACTCACCTTCTCAACAATGATGAGATCTCCCACTTGGATGCTGGAACTCTTCACCTTCACTGTGCCTGCAAAGCAATGGGTTCAAGAGCCGTCATTGCCTTAACGCGTTTCAATTCAGCATGTCTTCACAGAGAGTCAGCCGGCAAGTCAACATCGCACACCCAGAGGTTCCTGTGCTCACCAGCCGCCCCCTCAGCATCGCAATCTCACGTCTCTCTGGGAGAAGGTTCATTTGCCACAGTGACTGCTCCAGAAATTCAATCCCCACAGCACAGGACACTGAGATAGCCATGCCCTTCAAGAAAGACCATCTGTCCTAGCAGTGACTTAGAAGCTCACTAAAGCAGCATCTAAGAGAGTTCATTCAGCCCCCAAAACATGCACAAAAAAACCCCACTGACATATGTAAGAAAATTTAGAGTCAGACCCATGGGAGAAAAGGTTAACTCTGAATTTTGAACACCACCAGAAAGAAAAAAAAAAGAAGCTAACCCAAAATGACTTATTTACTTTTTTTTAAATCAGGGTCTCACTCTGTTGCCCAGTGGCATGATCATGGCTCATCACAGCCTCCAACTCCTGGACTCAGGCTATCCTTCTGTCTCAGTCTCCTGAGTAGCTGGGAGTACCAACTACTTTTTTTTTTTTTTTTGTAGCCACAAAGTCTGACTATGTTGTCCAGGCTGGTCTCAAACTCCTGGGCTCAAGCAATCCTCCAGCCTTGGCCTCCCAAAGTAATGAAATTACAGGCATAATTTACTTTTTAATTTACAATTGCTATATAAACTATAAATATATTTATAAATATAACTATATATATATTTATAAACTATAAAGTTTATAAGGATTATGAGCAGACTATGTAACTTTTGCTGGATTTTTATCTGGATAAACAATAAACACCAACACTAAACACTAATTCTGTGCTAAGTGCTATACAGATATTGATGGCTTACTTCATTCTCACAATAGCTCATAGATCATCTCCAGTTTTCAGACGCGGGAACTCGGGACCCTTCACCCTCCCCCAAAGTCTCAGAGTTAGGATGGGTCGTGGCTGAGGTTCACATGGCGTCTGACTCTAGAGTATGGAATAAAAACCGTGAGTCCAGTAAAGCTCAAAAGCCATGACCGATGGCCGTGTCCTGGAAGAATCAAGGGTGAAAGACAGTCCCTACATCCTCAGAAACGCCCAGCCTGGGACAGGAGTGGCACTCTTCTCCTGAAAAGGGCCAGGCAGTGAAGAGTCCAGGTTCTGCAGGCCAAGAGGCAATGCCCTCCACCCTCTCAATCACTGTTCTCCCAAAAGGCTCAAGCCCTTTTACATTTATATTTTACTTTTTTTTTTGAGTTGGAGTCTCACTCTGTCACCCAAGCCGGAGTGCAGTGGCTTGGATCATCACAGTCTTGATCTCCTAAGTAGAACTCAGTCTCCCAAGTTGCTGGGATAACAAGCACGCACCACCGTGCCCAACTAATTTTTTAATTTTTTTGTAGAGTCAAGGTCTCACTATGCTGCCCAGGCTGGTCTCAAACTCCTGGGCTCAAGCAATCCTCCCACCTTAGCCTCCCAAAGTGCTAGAATGACTGATGTGAGCCACTGCATCCAGACTTATTTTACATTTTTTGTTTGTTTGTTTGTTTGTTTTTTGAGTTGAAGTCACACTCTGGAGACTGGAGTGCAGTGGCCGCTCCCGGCCACCGCAGCCTCGACCTGCTGGGCTCTGGCGATCCTTCCACCTCAGCCTTCCGAGTAGCTGGAGTTACAGGTGCGCGCTACC
Organism: Carlito syrichta; assembly: GCF_000164805.1. NCBI lineage: Eukaryota > Metazoa > Chordata > Mammalia > Primates > Tarsiidae > Carlito > Carlito syrichta. The sequence continues at coordinate 687,151 of NW_007259944.1, read as the reverse complement.
ATGCCCGGCTGATTTTTGATTTATTGTAGAGATGAGGTCTCGCCTGCCCAGGCGGGTCTCAAACCCGTGGGCTCAGGCAATCCACTAACCTCAGCCTCCCAAAGGCACAGGATTACCAAGCCCAGCTTATTTTACATTTTTAATAGTAAAAAAAAAACTACTCTTAGTTCTAGAGCCATATAAAACCAAGTGAGGGCTGAATGTGGTCTACAAGCTATGGCTGCCAACCCATGACCTGGTGAGAACAGCCACATAGATGCTGTAGGTAAAACAGCAAGTGAAATGGGGGCCATGAGCTCCATGTACTGAGAGAGCAGGAAGGAGGTACATGCCTCCTCCAGGAAGGATCTAGAACAGTACCCAGCACACAGAGGACACTTGATAATTCACTCAACATTCAGGCAACATTTACTGAACACCTGCTGTATGCCATGAGTTCCAAGAGCTGGGGATACACAGAACTTGAATTCCAAGGAGGGAAGGAGGTAACAGACACATAATGAACAAATGGGCATGGACAAAGACCAGAACTCCTCCAGCGAGACTCCAAGCATCACGTGGAAAACAAGGCAGAAGGGGCTGGCGGGACCAGGTTGCCCAGCACACTGTGAGCGGTCTTGGGAAGCTTCTTTCTGGTGATAGGCCAGAAAGAAGCACCATTGGGAAACCTTTACATTACTGATGTCACATAATAATACAGCTTAACTTACATGGGTTCAGCCAGAGACTTTCTTACAATGATGACCCTCGATTCCCTGCAATAAATACACATCCCAGGGCAAGAGTGAAATGGGATCTGGTATTCCATTGATGTTTTCATTCATTCAACAAATACCCAACGTTCACTAACCAGGATGTCCAGTGTTTGTCTCTTTAACTTTACAAAGAACTTAAGGACACTTACAAAATAAGCTGGCCGAGCACAGTGGTTCACACCTATAATCCCAGCACTTTGGGAGGCTGAGGTGAGAGGACTGCCTGAGCACATGAGTTCAAAACTAGCCTGGGCAACTTAGCGAGACCTCATCTCTACCATAAATCAAGAAAAATTAGATGGGCATGATGATACGTGCCTGTAGTTCCAGCTATTTGGAAGGCTGAGGTGGAAGAATCGCCTGAGCCCAGTAGGTCAAGGTTGCGGTGGCCATGAGTGTGCCACTGCACTCCAGTCTATGCAACAGAGACTCCAACTCAAAAAAAAAAGAAGCTGGGCTCGGTGGCTCAGCCTTTAATCCCACACTTTGGGAGGCCGAGGGAAGTGGATTGCCCGAGCCCGTGAGTTCGAGACCCGCCTGGGAAACTTGGCAAGACTTCATCTCTACACTAAATCAAAAAATTAGCCGTTCGTGGTAGTGCGCACCTGTAGTTCCAGCTAGTTGGAAGGCTGAGGTGGAAGGATCACCAGAGCCCAGCAGGTCGAGGCTGCAGTGGCCGGGAGCGGCCACTGCACTCCAGTCTGGGCAAGAGAGTGAGACTCCAACTCAAAAAACAAAAAAACAAAAACGAAAAAAGAGAAATAAAAGAAATAAGCTAAACGTGCCATTCTAGAGTTTTATGATTTCTTACTGTATTTTACACCTCTAACATAATTTAATGCTTGGGTTCTTTTTCTTTTGTGTGTGTGTGTGTGTTTTGTATAGATGGGTACTCACTATGTTGCCCAGGCTGGTCTCAAACTCCTGGGCTCAAACGGTCCTCCCGCCTTGGCCTCCCAAAGTGCTGGGATTACAGGTATGAGTCACTACACCAGGCCAATGCTATGTATTTTTTAAGTAATTCACCACCAGTGAGATCTGTCAAATTATTCACATTATTTCTACTGAAAGCCAGCTGCAATGTCTCTATAGTCCCAGCTACTCAGGAGGCTGAGGAGGGAGGATCACTTAAGCCCATGAGTGTGAGTCCAGCCTGTGCAACATAGTGAGAGCCCCATCTCTTTAAAAATACAAATAAGGCTGGGTGCGGTGGATGGGCACAGTGGCTCATGCCTGTAATCCCAACACTTTGGGTGGCTGACACAGGAGGATCACTTGAGCCCATGAGTTCAAGACCAGCTCGGGTAACAAGACCTGCCCCTAGAAGTTTTTTTTTTTTTTTTTTAAAGAAAAGAAAAACACATATACATATTTCCATTGAGACAACTCTAATAGGTTCCACAGGGTCTGATTTCAACTCATTTTTCTAAATTCTGTCATCATAATAGGAAGTAGAAATGGAGCCAAAAGACCTGCATTGAACAGTACTGACTTCCAGAAGGCAATCAATAAACAGTGATGAGCTGAACCCACCCTCAACTGCTGCCAGGACTTCTGAACTCTCCCAGTGTGGGTATCTCATGCTACCAAGCAAGCACCTAGCACTTAGGCGCCTCCGCTTTGTAAAACGTGACGCTCAACTCAACCCAATGGCCAAAGCCCCGGCACACTAGAAAAAGACCCACCAGCCTCCAGTTTCATGATACCTTATGTCATGTCATAGATTCATTGTGAATGTATTCAGTCAGTGTACATATTTACAGGGAGATGGGAGAACATTCGCTAACCCAAAGGGCGACTGGAAATGGGGAGCATGGGGTGTCTTTGGCAGAACTCTTCTACGGCCTGAACCACTCCTCTTGCTCCACTAGGGGGCGGCAGCGAAACCGCGTGTGGATGTGCGGTTCTTTCAGCGCATGCACAAGGAGGCCACCCTGGAAGAAAGATGGTAAATCCATCAGAGCCCTCTGGGCCCATCAGCTCTTCCTTACCTGGGCTTGTTCTAACCCGGACATACATGTGCACATTGTCTTTGGGTTTGTTATTAAAACTGATGCTAGCCGGGCACGGTGGCTCACACCTGTAATCCCAGCACTTTGAGAGGTTGAGGTGGGAGGACGGCCTGAGCCCACGAGTTTGAGACGAGCCTGAGCAACTCGGCGAGACCTTGTTTCTACAATAAAAAAATTAGCTGGTGTGGTAGCATGAGCCTGTGGTTCCAGCTACTTGGAAGGCTGAGGTGGAAGGATCATCTGAGCCCAGCAGGTCAAGGCTGCGGTGGCCGTGAGTGTGCCACTGCTCTCCAGCCTGGGCGACAGTGAGACTCCGACTCAAAAAAATAAAACCAATTTATGCTGCTGGGTTGATCCCCATGATCACACCTATATTCAGATCATCAAGCTCTAGTTACAGGTTTTCTCCTAACATCTAACTCCCAGAAGAGCTCATGTTTTAATTTTTATTCAATAATAATCACATCTCTGTGTGGATGTCAGCGGGACAGAGGACACAATCAGGAGGATTATTCTGAAAGAACTGGCAGTGACTCTGGAGTGGTGGGGATTTATCCTTTACTCAGGCATATACGTGTTATAAATACTTTACTTTTTTGTAAAATAAGCATGAGGTTGTTTTCCTAATGAAAAAAAAATACTAACCAAAATAAGCTCTAATGTTTGAGCAACTAGGCCCTGATCTTTCCCTTCTTGCACCTGAGTCCTTGAGTGATGACCAGTTCATGGGAACTCTGCCTCTCTCTGTTCATCTGTTCTGATCAACAAAACCACCCCCTCCCCCCTTTTTTAAAGTCAGAGTCTCACTCTGATGCCCTGGCTAGAGTGCAGCGGCACACTCATGGCTACTCCAGCATCCACCTGCTAGGCTCAGGCGATCCTTCCGCCTCAGCCTTCCAAGTGGCTGGAACCACAGGCGCGTGCTACCACGCCTGGCTAATTTTTTTGATATACTGTAGAGACGAGGTCTCACCAAGTTGCCCAGCCTGGACTCGAACCCCTGAGCTCAGGCAGTCCTCTCGTCTCGGCCTCCCAAAATGCTGGGATTACAGGCTTGAGCCACCGCGCCTGGTTTAAAAATCCTCTTTAATCCACCTTGTTTGCAGAGCAGTTCTGAGCAGCCCTGGCAGGCCAGTGCTTCCTGCAGACATTGCTACCATACCTGACTGACCCACAGCCCACAGGACTCTAACTCCACCTCAGAGGAGGGTGGCGGGGCCACACCTTCATGAAGTCACTTGTGTTTCTGAGCCATGGCTCGCTCCTGGACATTTCAGTTTTGGGGGGGACGAGCCTCCGTGTTGCAGGCTCAACAGAGACTCTCAGACCCTCCCACTCTGTTGAGATAACAGGGTGCTGACCATGAATTTGGACTTCCTGTCTTATGCTGCCATGTTTTGGTGATCAAAAAGCTGTAGTTCGGACCTGCCTGCTGGACGTGGTATGTTTGTGTGTGGTGAATGTGAAAACCAAACCAGAAGAATGAAAAGGAGAAAAAGCAGCAGGAAGAAATGAGAAGAGAAAGCAGACACTGATATTTACATTCTGACATCTCCTGGGAGTTACCCACTGGCCAGGCATTAGGATTGGCTGTCGGTGCCTGGATTCATTATCTCTAAGGAGCATACGGAGGGGCAGGGGGAGGAAAAAGGGGCCACCAAAGCTAGGAGGGAGCATTTGGTGGCTGGAACTGACTCCCAGGATGAGAAAACTCTTAAAATTGTAGAAGGGACCCAACATATGATTGCTTACTTCACATCAATCTCATTTCTGAGGCTTCTACAAACGTTCTTGCAAAAAAAGGAAGAAAAAGAAACAGATGCAATCTGGTAAAGCTTCTTGTCTGCCTAACAAAGTAAGGAAAAAACAAAGAAGGAAAAAAACAACACATTCACAGTGATTTCGACTCTATTATTGATCTCAAAAGAGAGCAGGATTCTCGGGCTAACAGAAAATATGAAAATGCTCTCCCCACCGCCACAGAGGAGGCAGGCGCACTTCCCAAGCACTCTTATTTTATTTTATTTTTTTTTGAGTTGGAGTCTCACTCTGTCGCCCACACTGGAGTGCAGTGGCCGCTCCCGGCCACCGCAGCCTCGACCTGCTGGGCTCCGGCAATCCTTCTGCCTCAGCCTTCCAAGTAGCCGGAATTACAGGTGCGCACTGCCACGCCCGGCTAATTTTTTTGATTTATTGTAGAGATGAGGTCTTGCTGCCCAGGCGGGTCTGGAACCCACGGGCTCAGGCAATTCACTCACCTCAGCCTCCCAAAGGCGCGGGATTACAGGCTGAGCCACCGAGCCCAGCTAGCACTCTTATTTTTATTTTTACTTTTTGGTCTCACCTCCCCACAAGATTCCTAAGACAGAAGAAAGATCAGTTACACAGGGCCCTCTGCTTGGATGAATGCTTTACTGTCATCATTTTTAAATTCTTTTTTTATAACTGCATTTTATTATAAAGATGTGGTGTACAAGTCAGGATCAGGTACATAAGTAATCTACATACAAGTGAAGTGTGGGCCTCTGACTGGTCCCCACTCCCCCTGGTTTAGGACCAGGTGCGCTTTGTGATGTAATATACCTACCCCTCCCCCACCATTCTTTTTTTTTTTTGAGAGACTGGGTCTCACCCTGACACCCAGGCTGGAGTTACAGTGGCACCATCATAGCTTACTGCAGCCTTCAACTCCCAGGCTCAAATGATCCTCCTGCCTCAGCCTCCCTAATTTTTTAAATTATTTATAGAGACAGGGTCTTGCTATGTTGCCCAGGCTGGTCTCAAACTTCTGGCGTCAAGCGATCCTTCCACCTCAGCCTCCTACAGCACTAAGATTATAGGTGTGAGCCACTGCACCCAGCCTTTAAATTCTTAATAATTTTTTAACAAGGAGCCTCACATTTTCATTTTGCACTGGGCTCTGAAAATTCAGTAGCTAGCCCAGAAGGGAAGTAAAAACACCCAGTAACATCTTCTTTAAAATGTGTACAGGAAAACCTGGCCTTGTTCTTAGTACTGAAGCCACTGGACTCTGAACCTCCCCCCAAGATCTCTCTTCCCTTCCGAATGCCATAACACTTCATCTCCAGCATTGAGGTTTGGAGATTTTTCAGTTCATGTACAGAGACACTACAATAGTTGTGAAAGGGTGAAATGCTAAAATGGGGTCACCTTGGCCATTGCAGGCAAGTAGGTGGGCATTGGCTTATATTTTTGTTGTTATATAACTACCAATTAGTGGTATATTTCAGTCAATAATATTTTATTGTGCAATCGGCTCTGCTAACTATCTTGCTCCAAAGTATGTTTAATTAACTCCACTGTTTAAAGTCACCAATGAGTAAAACTAGTAAAACTATAACCTCTCCCAGTAATGGGCATTAGGATTTTATAATTAACATCTTGCTCCAAGGATGAGTTTCTAGCTATCTTGCATGACAAACCATTGGGACACTGAGATAAAACAAACGAACTATTGGCCGGGCTCAGTGGCTCAGTATATAATCCCAGCACTCTGGGAGGCCAAGGCAAGTGGATTGCCTGAGCCTGTGGGTTTGAGAACCATCCAGGCAACTTGGTGAGACCTTATCTCTACAATAAAACAAAAAATTAGCCGGGCATGGTAGCGTGCGCCTGTAGTTCCGGCTACTTGGAAGGCTGAGATGGAAGGATCCCCGGAGCCCAGCAGGTCGAGGCTGTAGTGGCCAGGAGTGTGCCACTGCACTCCAGTCTGGGCGACAGAGTGAGACTTCAACTCAAAAAAAAAAAGAAATGAACTATTATAAGGACCCCAGCCTTCCTACAATCTTCCCATGAAAAGCACACTCCCAGCTAAATAAATGCCTTTTTGTTCCCCAAATCCAAGGACATTTGAAGCTTAACGTTTGTGCCTTGAAACTCTGTCTTACAGACTTCGGGCTACTCTCCCTGCCTGAGTAATCAACTATCTGGCGGCTACCTTCCTGAACAGCTAATCGCCATAACAACACCCCCCAGACACACCCCCAACTGTTACATTTCACCAGAATGCTCCTGTTTCCAGTCTTCTCTAGGAGGCCTTATAAACACCCAGCCTCAAACATTCAGGACCAAATGCTTCTTCAGTGCTGGCCGCCCTCTTGAGGAGGCGGATCCACCCTTTTCCTCTAATTTACCTTAAAAATAAACTTTTTTCTCACCTACACCTTGTGCAATTCTTTGCATCTTTCATGCAGCACCAGCTCACACAACCCCACCCTGTCTGGTCTGACCTAACATTTGGAGGCCCCACTGGGATATATATATATATATGTTTCTTTTAACCTAACAAGTTAGGTAAGAGATTTTTGCAAAAGTGAAGTGAGAAATCCTCTGCCTGCCACATCCTAAATCATTAAATGCCTTCTCATAAAGGTATGCCTTTCAGTTTTCACCACCTCACCCGACTCGTCTCTCAGTCAGCATTTATAACAGGGAACAAACTTCCAGTCACTGGGGCTGTTTATTTCTGCAGAGATGGACCCCAAGCCTTTTATAAGCAAACTCACTGAGCCCAAGCCAGGCCTTTCATGGATGAGGGCTTCAGAATAAAAGCAGTTTGTCCACAGTGCAGGGAGAAGCCAGATGTTTCCCTTGAGTAGAAACAAGCAAATGACAATTCAGTCAAACTACAAAATGGCCTGCTTTAAAAAAATTTTTTTTTAAATAAAATCCAGGGCACTAGTATGTGTGGGCCTATTTTTTGACCCCAAATACCTGCAGCTGTGCTTCCATTTTTCATTGTTCATGCAGGACATGGATTGCCTGTGTAGATGTCTAACCACAGACTCCACGCGCTAACCCTGGTTAATGTATCACTCTTTACTCATGTTCTCATCTAACTGTGACAGTGATGAGTTGTAAATTCTGCCTCATATGTTCACTTCCTGGGGTTGACATTAAAATGCCTCTGCGGGCTCAGCAGAGTCCAGGGGTTTAATGTGGGAATTTTCATATTCAAATAGAGTTGTCTGCATTCTCCAAAGCCCTGGGGGGGGCACGGACTGTTATTTGAAAATAGGCAAAGAGTTAAAAGGATTATTGTAAAGATCACTACCACTTCCTGGGGCTACTATTTTGTTTATAATAGTAGAAACTTACAAAAAAAGGCTGAAGTTTAAATGGAACAAGTTTATACCCACCACAGGCTTTTAAAATCAGTATATAAATGGTCTTGCTGGCTTAGGGCAGCCGGAACTGATCAAGTAGACTGACATGCTCTCAGGGAGAAATAACTTTTGGGAAGAGATAACAATGCAATTTGCATGTGAGAGTTCTCTGTTTGTTTTCCTTCTAATTAAACCATAGATCAGTTCATGGGTGATTCCTAAGAAAGTGAAATCAAGTACTTTGAAAGAAAAAAAATGGGACCTTATGGATCTAAAATAATTCTGTAGCTGTCAGAGATAGTATGAGCAAGTATTTGGCGAAGTCTGTTTTAATAAAACACATGTGCTGGTGTTCTAAATCTTAACAAAGGAGCTTTGGGAAGGAGAATGCTTTGCTCACCTTGAGAGCCTGATGAAGGGTCTTTGCCGTAGCTTTGCCACGGTAATAACAAAAAGTCTATCCCTGTAATTCTCTTCTTCAAAAACATCATAACCTGTATCTCAATGTCCTGCCACGTCTGAGCAGAGTTTACCCTTGGTAAACAGAACTAGTACTGTGTTTAGGAATACAGTGTTTCAATTTGGTTAATTAACTACAAACTAAACAGCTCCCCAGTCATGAATGCCTCTTCCCTACACTACTGCACCTTCAATTGACCAATGGAAGACAACTCTGAAAGAGAAACACACATGTATCCTCCGGTCTCAAAAGTCAGTCACGTAATTGTCATCCCAGATAATGGCCCAAAGTGGTGTCTGCATTAAATCAAAAAGGGATGTCCTCAAATGGAGGGGGATCCTTGAGGTTACAGGCGATACCATCCCTGGAAAAGGGTGATCAGAGAGCACTACAGAACTATCTAGAAAGAACCTGGAAGGGACACTCTCTGGGGTGGGGAGTTTCATACCACATATTTAGGGAAAAGCTAAGGGGAGAGCGAGCCTGTCTCTCTCACATAGACCTCAACTTCTGACTTCTGGTGAACTGGCTGCCCACATTCCCAGCAGGAAGGGAGTGCCAGCAATGGCGGCAGTGACGCTGCTGTCTACATGTCTTTCAAGGCTCACTGTCCGCTGCCTCCTCAGCCCTTGATTAGAAGTTAGTCCAGGAAAGTATTCCTGGTATGAAGACCCGGGATTCCTCCAGTGAAAATGTAAAGTCTAGTTCCTTCCTTACCTGTAATAACCCTGATAATCACGGCAGACCCCCTCCCCGCCCCCGCCCCGCCCCATTCCATGCCCCAGAATCAAACCGTAGAGTTTGGGAAGGCAAATAGGAAGAGAAATAATTCATTCACTGAGTTTTCTTTCCTGATCCCACTCAGGTCTTCTCAGTAACAAAACAAAAGTTTTGCCAGATTGGCTACAACTTCAAGATCTTTTTTGGTTTTATTTCCAGTGCCCCTGAATGCTATTAATTTGGGAAGACAGCTCTATAATTAAAACCATAAAAACTCATGAAGGTCTGAGGACTGCTCTTAAGTTCTCTGATCATGTTTCAGTGTGAATTTCAAGCAGGAGGAAAGGGGAGGCTTGTTTATCCAAAAGCATTTCCCCACCAGTTCTCAACAGTTTGTCTGCCTGATCACAAGGAGGCCAAATTGACCCTTTTGTGGACTTAGAGATGTGCTTTAAGGCCAGTCCCTGCACGTTGGGAGGCTGAGGTGGGAGGACAGCTTGAGCCCAAGAGTACGAGACCAGCCTGGGCTACGAAACTTTATAAAACTGCCAGGCGTGGTGGCATGCGTCTGTAGTCCCAGCTACTCAAAGAGGCTGAGGTGGGAGGACTGCTTGATCCCAGGAGTTTGAGGCTGCAGTGAGCTGAGATTGTGCCACTGCACTCCAGCCTGGGCAACAGAGTGAGACCCTCACTCAGAAATTTAAAAAGAAAACAGAAATAAATGTGCTTTAAAATGACTCAAATCATAAAATCCCTCTGTAGCACACGTATTAAGGCCAAACCCCATGACAATCACTGAAATACTACATGACAAAGGGCTGAGTTAAGATCCCAGCACACAGTAGGTGCCTTTTCCATGCAGACAAGCTGGGTTTCACACTGCAGCTCTGCTCCTCCACTGGCTCGTTATCCCACACACACAGGGTGCTTCTCCTCTCTATGCTTACTGGAGCCTCAGCCAAGAACCCACCAATGGGTGACAAAAAGAAATCCTTTCTGGGCAGTGAGACCTCATCTCTACAATAAATCAAAAAATCAGCCGGGCGTGGTAGCGCGTGCCTGTAATTCCAGCTACTCGGAAGGCTGAGGCAGAAGGATCGCCAGAGTCTAGCAGGTCGAGGCTGCGGTGGCCGGGAGCGGCCACTGCACTCCAGTCTGGGCGACAGATGTGAGACTCCAACTCAAAAAAGAAAGAAAGAAAGAAAGAAATCCTTTCCTCTCCTACAGTCCTATCCATAAGAGCCGGCTCCAAGGGGCTGTTTTAAAAATCACAGACCAGCCATGCTCGGTGGCTCAGCCTGTAATCCCGCGCCTTTGGGAGGCTGAGGTGAGTGGATTGCCTGAGCCCGCGGGTTCGGGACCCGCCTGGGCAGCAAGACCACATCTCTACAATAAATCAAAAAATCAGCCAGGCATAGTAGTGCACGCCTGTAATTCCGGCTACTTGGAAAGCTAAGGCGGAAAGATCGCCGGAGCCCAGCAGGTCGAGGCTGCGGTGGCCGGGAGCAGCCACTGCACTCCAGTCTGGGCGACAGAGTGAGACTCCAATTCAAAAAACAAACAAACAAACAAACAAACAAACAAGCAAAAATCACAGACTTGGCCAGGCATGCCTGCAATTCCAGCACTTGGAGGCTGAGGCAGGAGGATCTCTTGAACCTAGGAGTTTGAGACCAGCCTGGGCAACATAGTAAGAACTCAACTCTATAAAAAAAAATTAAAAATTAGCTGAGTGTGGTGGTGCGTGCCTATACTTCCAGCTACTTGGTAGGCTGAGGCAGAAGGATCACTGAGTCCAGCATGTCACGGCTGCAATGGCTGTGAGCGTGCCACTGCACTCTAGCCTGGGCAACAGAGTGAGATTCCGACTCAAAAACAAAACAAAACAAAAACCTGGATTAATCCCTGTCAAAAACTGCATGTCATGAGTCTAATTTTAAGGCAACATCAAACAAATACAAATTGAGGGACAGACTACAAAGAACCTGGCCTGAAACTGGCTTGTCGTCTTCAAAAAATGTCAGGATCATGAAAGACAAAGAAAACTGAAGATGACACCAGGTTAGAGGAGCCCTGGAGAGATAACAGCTAGGGACAGCTGGCGAACCCAGGCTGGCTCCTGGACCAAAGGGGAAAAAATGTTATAAAAGGCCACTTCAGGGACAAGGCAACATTTAAATAAGGAGTGCAGATTAGAGGAACAGTGATGTATGATACTGAATATCCTGATTTTGATCAGTGTACTGTTATAGAAGAGAAATGTCCTTTTAGGAATAAAGTATTCAGGGGCAGATGGAAATGATGCTTGCAACTTAATACATTCATGACTTTAGACAGACCTATAGCTATATAAAGAGTATCAAAAAAGCAAATGCGAGGCCAGGCTCAGTAACTCAGTCTGTGTTCCCAGCACTTTGGGAGACTGAGGCGAGTGGGTTGCCTGGGCCCGTGGGTTCAAGACCCACCTGGGCAACTTGGTGAGAATTCGTCTCTACACCTCTTGTTATTGTTGTGCAATAGTTGATTTCTTTTGTTTTTTGAGTTGGGGCCTCACTCTGTTGCCCAGAATGGAGTGCAATGGCGCAATCATGGTTCATGGCAGTCTTGACTTCCTGGGCTCAGATGACCCTCCAGCCTTGGCTCTCCAAGCAGCTGGGACTACAGGTATGTACCACCAACACCCGGCTAATTTTTAAATTTTTTTTTTATAGAGACAGGATCTTGCTACATTGTCCAGGTTGGTCTTGAAATTCTGGGCTCAAGCGATCCTCCTGCCTTGGCCTCCCAAAGTTCAGGGATTCCAGGGTGTGAGCCACCATGCTTGGCTTTGTTTTGCATTAATTTCTAACTAGCAAAAGGCTGAGGCAGAAGGATCGCCAGAGCCCAGCAAGTGGACACTGGGGTGGCTGTGAGTGTGCCATTGCACTCCAGCCTGGGCGATGGAGTGAGACTCCAACTCAAAAAAAAACAATAATAGTACAAGTAACCAGAAATACTATAGCAAGTAGTGAATATCCTGGCCTATAATCTAGTGACCAAGGAATTCTGGTTTCTGAGCATTTTGATTCCTCAAAATAGTGTTGAAAGTACATCTTAAGACTCTGTGTGTTAAAAAAGAAACCAGTCCTTCAGGAATGCACACATACATACTTGGTTCATTCTGTTTTCAACTTGCTAAATGAAAATGCAGGCAAAAAGTTCCATTCAAGGAAGTCTCATGACGCAATTCAACAGGCAGGTCAGGAAGGGCTTCCCTTTCTCCCTCTCCTGCGACTTTCCTGTGTGGGTTTGCTACTCACCCTCCCCCCAAGCATATCCAATAACTAAACTTGCTTTCCAAGCTGACAGTTCCTTCGGTGTTTTGTTGGGCTTTCAAAACAAATTACGGGGGCCTGGGTAGGGCTAATGTTCAGAACTGCCCTTTATTTTCCCCACAGTGGCATTGACATGACAATAGACAGCACGGGCCCCAAAGGGAGGCCAACAAAGAAGGACACGTTTTTAATGCTACAGCCATCTGTCAATTCTCCTTGGGGTCTTTTCAAGAGCTGCACGGAGTTAAGGCTGGAGCTGGGAAGGGGTGTGCCACGGACGGCAGAAGAATCACTCATGGGAAAAGCAACTGCGATGTGAAAAGCACCAAAGGGCTGGAGCCAGGACGGATAAATGCAGAGCATAGTCCGATGGACCTCCCCTCTGCCGCTCTGAAGAGACGCACCGCGCCCTCGCATGGGGCTTTTGTTGGTTACCAAGCATTTCAAGTGTTATAGGAAGAATACGTTATTACGGGGGAACTTAATACACACGAACTACAAAAAAAGACGCCCTCAGAGGGGGTGTTCTGACTACCCACGTGGAAAGTTCAAGTCACCTGCCTCTGCAGGGATCACGTGGAGTCTTTCTCTTTGGGCAGCAACGTGTCCTCAATACAGTAGTTTAGCGTGAAGAAAGCGTGTCTATTCCACCTCTAAAGTCCTCCTTCTCCCAGAGACTCGCAAATGAAGACCACCAACCACGAAAACACATTCAAATACACTAAGACAAAGTATTTTTAAGCCTCAGGGAAATGTTACTAAAATTTTGGTTATTTTGTTTTTGAGCCTAAAACCTGTACCTGCACATTGTTCCTAGAAGGAAAACACCACTCTCAACCCCAAAACCATGAAAAACTGCTTTGTAAGCTAAAGCACTTAACCTAAGGCAGCGGAGACCCTGGCTTGGGCGTCTGCCCATCTGACCTCTCAGAATTCTCAATGTCCTGAAGGGAAGACACAATGCCTACTCCCCTCCACTTCTCCTTAAATGAAATTAATCTATGAACGGATCAGCCATCTTAGGAGACAATCGGTTACATGTTTTCCTTAGATGGATTAGTAAAAAGGCAACCTTCTCTCTCGCTCCTCAGTGCAACCTTAAATTCAATCTAAGTTGCAAATAGAAATCAACCCTGGCTGGGTTGTTTTGTGGCTTCTCCTAGGGTGTGTTGGGTGGATAGTTAAGTTCCATCATTTAAAAGGTACACATCTTGCAAGGGGGCCAATGATGAGAGGTTATCTGGTCATTTCTCCTTAGACAGACTACGTGCACAATTTAATGTCAAGGATTTATAAAATGCCTTCAAAGACACCTTCACTGGTGCAGAATCTATGTAAATCTGTTGCCTTTTAAAAAAATATTGCAATGATTTGATTTTAAAGTAATCACTGTTGGCCCAGTGTGGTGGCTCACATTTGTAATCCAGCATTATGGGAAGCCAGAGACCAGCCTGGGCAAACTTGTCAAGATCTCATCTCTACAATACATCAAAATATTAGCTGGGCATGGTGGCACATGTCTGTAGTCCCAGCTACTTGGAAGCCTAAGGCAGAAGGATCGCTTGAGCCCAGCAGATCAAAGCTGCAGTGGCTGTGAACATGCCATTGCACTCCAGCCTGGGTGACAGAGTGAGACTCAGACTCAAAATAAATAAATAAATAAAGTAATCACTGTTGAAAGAGACTCTCTGGAAGTCATTCCCAGCCTCCCATGTGAGTAGGAAGGACGTCTTCCTCTTTCGGGTGGGAAACAGGCAAAGGGTTAGCAGGCGAGATGCCAAACACACAGAATTTAATTCCGGGTTGACCATGGGGCAGTTATCTGGCAGGACCAACTCTAAGAGGCCGGCAGATGTACCCAAGTCCCACCGACCCCAGGCAGACGGAGGTCCCGCAGTGCCCCAGCGACCAAGTGGCCAGCCGGCCACGCAGTGCCCGCACACCCGCGGCCTGGGCCTTGAACTCTGCTCCCCAACTGCAGCAGCCTAGGATGGAGCTGTGGCTGGAATCTGGGAGGCTGACCTCTCGCTGTGAGTCGGCTGTAGACCTGGGAGTTGACTTCCTTGTCTCGCACGTAGCATCGGATCTCTTCTACTGCCTCACGGATAACGGTGACAGCCAGCACGAAGCCCTGTGGACAGAGGGGACAGGCGATGAGCCCTGCTAAATCCAGCATCCTCTCCTGATGCCAGGGGCAGGGAAGGCAAGAGGCCACTCAGGAGGGCAGAAGGGCAGGACCCCGAGCTACCCCCGATGCTCACGCCCCACAAGCCTCTTCTCTGAATCTTAGAGTACACGCGCTCACATGCAACCACTGAGAAACGCTACCCTAGAGAAACACGCATGGCCACACACCTGCAAGAACATCCATATCCACCCCCTTGGGGTCTGTGAGGGTGAAAATGCAGAAAGTGACCCAGACTGTCACTCCACAGGCAAGTGACGGTGACTGCAAACATGTCTCTCTCTCTCTCACTTGCCATGAGCTGGGCACTGTTCAAAGTACATTTCATCCTCACAATCCTGAAATCCACTCCCAGTACTGAGACCTTCATGCAGATGAGGAAACTGAGGTGCAGAGAGGTTGAGTAATCTTGCCCAAAGACATAAAGCTACTAAGTGATAAGCAGGGATTTGAGGTCAGGCACAGTGGCTCACACCTATAATCCCAGCGTGTTGGGACGCCAAGATGGGAGGGTCACTTGAGCCTAGGAGTTCAAGACCAGCAGGGGCAACATAGTGAGATCCTGCTTCTACAAAAAAAATAAAAACATTAGCCAAGCAGGTGGCTCATGCCTCTAGTCTCAGCTACTCAAGAGGCTGGGGTGGGAGGATTGCTTGAGCCCAAGAGGTAGAAGCTGCAGTGAGTTATAATTGCATCACTGTACTCCAGTCTGGGTGACAGAGCAAGACCCTGTCCCTAAAAAAATAAATAAATAGATAAATCAGGAAATGGAATGCAGGAAGTCTTATTCTTAAATACCACATTATTTTATATCTAGAAACACTTAGGTAGATGGTGCCAATAAGACGAACAAGGATACACTTAAAAAGAATAAAATAGACCGGGCTCGGTGGCTCAGTCTGTAATCCCAGCACTTTGGGAGTCCGAGGCAAGTGAATTGCCTGAGCCCGCGGGTTCAAGTCCTGCCCAGGCAACTTGTCTCTACAATAAATCAAAAATTAGCCGGGTGTGGTAGTGCACGCCTATAGTTCCGGCTAGTTGGAAGGCTGAGGCAGAAGGATCGCCAGAGTCCAGTGGGTCGAGCCTGCGGTAACCGGAAGCATGCCACTGCCCTCCAATCTGGGCGATGGAGTGGGATTCCTACTAAAAAAAATAAAATAAAAGTCGGGCACAGTGGCTCATGCCTGTAATCCCAGCAATTCGGGAGGCCAGGGCAGAAGACTGCCTGAGCCCATGGGTTTGAGACCAGCCTAGGCAACTTGGCAAGACCTCGTCTTTACAATAAATCAAAAAGTTAGCCCGGCATGGTGGTGCATGCCTATAGTTACAGCTACTTGTAAGGCTAAGGTGGAAGGATCACCTGAGTCCAGCAGGCAGACGCTGTGGTGGCCATGAGCGTGCCACTGCACTCCAGCCTGAGCAACAGTAAGACTCTAACTCAAAATAAAAAAAGAAAGAAAGAAAAGAATAAAATACATCCACTTCACTAGACAGAGCTGAGTGCAGAAATCAGCCTTCCAGGACAAACAAGGCAACAATGTTCATAGAAACAACAACATAGATTCCATACACTGTTAAATACTTTCCAATGTTCTTAACCACTGAGCAGATTCCCCTGCCAGGAGAGACTAGGTCAGAGCGGGGAAAGATTGAATGGAACATCAGCTTAATCTACAATGTTTAAAATTTTAATAAAGAAACCATCTTAAAAGATTAACTGTGTACATACCAACAAATAAAAATTTAAAGCTTCCCTCACCTCTCTGAGTCAGATACCCCAACCCACAAAATCTGGTGGGGGATGGGGGAGTCACTCATAGCAGAATCTATCTTGTTTCGTTTGTCTGTTATTTTGTTGTGTTTAAGTCTGGTCTCACTCTGTCACTCAGGCTGGAGTGTAGTAGATCAATCACAGCTCACCGCAGCCTCGACCTCCTGGGCTCTTGCCATTCTCCTGCCTCAGCCTCCGGAGTAGCTGGGACTACAGAAATTTTATTTTTTGCGAGACAAGGTCTCGCTATGTTGCCTAGGCTGGTCTTGAACTCCTGGGCTCAAGCGATCTGCCTGCCTCAGCCTCCCAAATAGCCATGAGTCACCGCACCCAGCCCAGAATCTATGTTGAATCTAGATTTTTCTTCCTGTTTTAATAAAACCAGAAACATTCATTCATTTTTCTTACATGTTTACATTCATTCATCTTCCTTGTCATCCCTCCTTCCTGCCCTCTTTTAGAGCTTGCCAGAACAGTTATTTTTTAAAATACCACCCAAGGGTTAGCAGTTGTGATTCTTGGAGGATTTCACTTTCATGCTGTTTACCCCTTGAAATATATTAACTTCGATTCAAAGGACTTTAAATCTCTTACGTAAATCTACCCAGAGATGTGCTACTTTATGAAACTCCTCCCAGCACCCACACATCATTACAATCAAAGGATTACTCCTGCTTCCAATCAGATGGAAAAGTGTACACTGCTGCCCAAGGACAACTGGTACATTTCAGAATCAAAGCATCCCAGACCACATGGGGAGACGAGAGGAAGCCTGTCCCGGGCGGGGCACAGCCGAGCTCCCCCCACCCCACCTCCATGCAGCTGTTTCACTGTCCTGTGCCAGAACCCAGTTGTTGTTTATTTTTTCAAATGTTCTGGTTTCTATTTCTCTCTGCGTGGGCCTGGCTAAATCCCCTTGATGTTAATAGAAAGTGTGCGCCCCTACAAAGACAGGCGCGCTCACCAACTGCCCTGCTGCAAATAAGTACCATAAATGCCACCTCCCAAGTGATCAAATCTCCCCCCACACATACACACACAGTTCTCATTAATCCCACAGGCCACACCATCCCTTAGGCTAGAAACTGCTTTACAAAGAGATGCAAATGTAGCCCAGAAATAAATTTCAACCAACTGACTCAGGAGGTCCTTAAAATTCTCAGATATTAGGGGTGGGGGGGAGGCTGTCTGAGCTCCTAAAGATATCATAGGCCTGGCCAGGCATGGTAGCCTGTAATCCCAGCACTTTGGGAGGCCAAGGTGAGGGGATTGCCTGAGCCCATAGGTTCGAGAACAGCCCGGACAACTTGACAAGACCTCATTTCCAATACATCAAAAAATTAGCCAGGCATGGTGGCACACGCCTGTAGTTCTGGCTACTTGGAAGGCTGAGGTGGAAGGATCACTTGAGCCCAGCAGGTTGACACTAGGGTGGCTGTGAGCATGCCACTACACTCCAGCCTGGGTGACGAAGACTCCAACTCAAAAAGAAAGAAATCATAAGCCCTAATAACACATAGACAAGCAATTCTGAAAGTGTTACGTCTCTTTTGTAAAGTTGTACACCAAAAATAGATTAATGAAAGCAATACTAATGTGTGAGAGACAGAAATCAGAAAAGCAGTTGCCTGGAGTGGGGGTGATGGAAACAGGCACTAGGGAAAATTCTTTTTTTTTTGAGTTGGAGTCTCACTCAGTCACCCAAACTGGAGTGCAGTGCCGCTCCCGGCCACCACAGCCTCGACCTGCTGGGCTCCGGCGATCCTTCCGCCTCATCCTTACAGGTATGCGCTACCACACCCAGCTAATTTTTGATGTAGTGTAGAGACGAGGTCTCACCAAGTTGCCCAGGTGGGTCTCGAACCCACAGGCTCAGTCAATTCACTCGCCTCGGCCTCCCAAAGTTCTGGAATTATAGGCTGAGCCCGGCCTCTAGGGAACATACTAGGGTGATGGAAATGTTCTGTATCTTGACTGAAGTGGTGTTTATGTGGGTGTTGACAAAGCCAAAACTGACTGAATTAAAAATTTAAGATCTGCCGTTTAGGGTATGTAGATTATATCTCCATAACAAAAAAAATCTAAATTTATTATTTGGTCACTATACAAATAATGTTATGGATGATTTCAGCTCTCTCCTGAAAAATTTCTCCCCCTCACATCTTTTTTTTTTTTTCTTTGAGTCGGAGTCTCACTCTGTTGCCCAGACTGGAGCGCAGTGGCCATTCCCGGCCACCGCAGCCTCGACCTGCTGGGCTCCAGCGATCCTTTCGCCTCAGCCTTCCGAGTAGCCGGAACTACAGGTGAGCGCTACCACGCCCGGCTAATTTTTTGATTTACTGTAGAGATGAGGTCTCGCCTGCCCAGGCGGGTCTCGAACCCGTAGGCTCAGGCAATCCACTCACCTCAGCCTCCCAAAGGCACGGGATTACAGGCTGAGCCACAGAGCCCGGCTCCCCCTCACATCTTAATTATTAAAAAGTAAAACTTAGCCAGGTAAGGTGGTTCATGCCTGCAATCCCAGCACTTTGGGAGGTAGAGGCAAGAGGATTGCCTGAGCCCACGGGTTTGAGTCCAGCCTTGGCAACATGGTAAGACCTCGTTTCTACAATAAATTTTTTTAAAAATTAGCTGAGCATGGTGGTATATGCCTGTAGCTCCAGCTACTTGGAAGGCTGAAGCGGAAGGATCACCTGAGCCCAGTTGGTCAAAGCTGTGGTGTCCGTGGGTGTGCCACTGCACTCTAGCCTGGGCAAAAGAATGAAAGCCTAACTCAAAAAAAAAAAACTATGATACATACTAACAGTAAGATGCCATTAAAATGGATGAGCAGATATTCTGACAGAAAAAGCATCTGTTGTATTGCTAATTGAAATGGCAAGGTGGCTGGGTACAGTGGCTCACACCTATAATCCCAGTACTTTGGGAGGCAGAGGCGAGAGGACTGCCTGAGTCCACAGGTTCGATACCAGCCTGGGCAATATGGCAAGCCCTCATCTCTACAATAAAAAAAAAAAAAAATCAGCCAGGCATGGTGGCATATGCCTGTGGTTCCAGTTACTTGGAAGGCTGAGGTAGAAGGATCACCTGAGCCCCGCAGGTCAGAGCTGTGGTGGCTGTGAGTGTGTCACTGCACTCCAGGCTGGGCAACAGAGTAAGACGTCAACTAAAAAAAAAAAAAAAGCTAAAATTAAATCTGAACAATAAACATGTCATTAGTGGCAGAATTTGGACACGAAGAGGAGACCATTTCCTGAGAATTTTCTCCATAGCAGTAAGAAGCATTTTACTTGCAGTGGTTCATTGGATCCTCCCAACAAACCAAGGAAACAGACACACCATCCAATCCCAGATGCTGGGGAGAGAGGAACAAAGGAGCATTCGGTCTCCAAGCCTCTAAGGTTACCAAGCAAACGGTGCCAATGAACTCACCAGGGGGACCCAGTAGGTATAGAGGGCGCCGAGTCTCATTTCAGGAACAAACTGGGAGCAGGCGAGAAGTAAGAAGTAGAGGTTGAAAAAGTACTTGAACTGGTTGAACAGCACCTGGAATGCAGGGAGACAGCAGAGGAGAGACACTCAGGCCTTGTCTGAGGGGGTTTGGAAGGTTCTGTGGAAAGCAAATCATTCTTACACAAGAACACAACTTACATGAAACCTTTTACATAAAGCTTAGCCACTTTCACCTGCTGTTTAGGAAAACACATTTAAGTCATAAAAATATTGTGCAAAAGTATAAGAGAACCAGGCATGGTAGCTCACACCTGTCATTCCAGCACTTTGGGAGGCTCAGGCAAGAAGATCACCTGAGCCCAGGAGTTTGAGACCAGCCCGGGCAACATAGCAAGATCTTGTCTCTACAAAAAAAAAAAAAAAAAAAAACCAAGGCCAGGCTTGGTGGCTCAGCCTGTAATCCTGCACTTTGGGAGGCCGAGGTGAAGTTCGAGACCCGCCTGGGCAACTTGGCGAGACCTCATCTCTACAATAAATAAATTAAAAAATTAGCCGGGAGTGGTAGCACACGCCTGTAGTTCCAGCTACCTGGAAGGCTGAGGCAGAAGGATCGCCGGAGCCCAGCGGGTCGAGGCTGCGGTGGCCGGAAGTGGCTACTGCACTCCAGTCTGGGCGACAGAGTGAGACTCCAATTCAAAAAAAAACAAAAAACCCAAAAACTTAGCTGGGCGTGGAGGCGCATACCTGTAGTCCCAGCTACTTGAGAGCCTGAGGCAGAAGAGTTGCCTAAGCCCAAGAGGTGGAAGCTGCAGTGAGCTGTGATCGTGCCACTGCACTCTAGCCTGGGCAACAGAGTGAGATTCTGACTCTGAAGAAAGGAAAAAAAAAAAGTAAAAGAATAAATAAATAATATAGGTAGAAATTATAGATACCAAATTCAGGAGCATGGTTACTTCCTGGGGGGAGAGCCAACACTGTAGGGAGCATCAACCTTACCTGTTAGTTTTTATTTCAGTTTTTACTTTTTGAAAAGACGAGTAGGCCACAAAAAATGTGGTTGTCAAGGAAGAGGTTTTAGTGGGAAATGCTTATACTGTGAGGTTGAATTTAAAACGGAAGGCAGAAAGTTATGTCCATGAGATGATCTCCATGTCAATAAAATCATACAGCAGAATCATACCCTGGGATGAGGTTGGGCTCTGGTTCCAACCACCCCCATGTGACCTGGGGGCCGGGGGGTGGGGGTGAGACTGATATCACATGACGTGTTTTAGGCAATGGGTGATGAGTGGAAGGACTGGGTCTCTTTAAGACTAAAGTAATTTGTGTTGGTTTGGTTTGGTTTCTGTTTTGAGTCAGGGTCTCACTCTGTCACCCAAGCTGGAATGCAATGGCAAGATCATGGTTCACCGCAGCATCCACCTCTTGGGCTCAGGCAATCCTTCCACCTCATTCTCTGGCTAGCTGGGACCACAGGCACACACCACCACATCCGGCTAGTTTTTTTAAATTTTTTGTAGAGACAAAAGTCTCACTATGTTGCCCTATGTTGCCCAGGCTGGTCTCAAACTCCTGGGCTCAAGGAATCCTCCCACCTCGGCCTCCCAAAGTGCTGGGATTACAGGCCTGAGCCATCATGCCTAACTTAACCAAGGCTAAGGTAGTTAAGAGCCACTGCAACTTGCCCCTCCATGGCTACTTTGGTGGTCACGCAATCCAGATGGCATAGCTAGGAGATGGAGGAGGTGGCCCAGGCTGCACCAGACTTTCCATGAATGACAAACAAACCTTTTCCTCACTTAACACACTGTGATTTGGTGGGGTTGTGTGTTAAGGCAGTTGGCAATGAACATAGTCAAAATCACCCTTTAAAAAAATATTCAGGCCAGGCTCGGTGGCTCAGCCTGTAATCCTGCACTTTGGGAGGCCGAGGTGAGTGGATTGCCTGAGCCCGAGGGTTCAAGACCCGCCTGGGCAACTTGGTGAGACCTCATCTCTATAATAAATTAAAAAATTAGCCGGGTGTGGTAGCGTGCGCCTGTAGTTCCAGTTACTTGGAAGGCTGAGCGGAAGGATCGCCAGAGCCTAGCAGGTTGAGACTGCGGTGGCCAGGAGCAGCCACTGCAGTCCAGTCTGGGTGGCAGAGTAAGACTTCAACAAAAAAATAAAAGTAAAAATAAAAAATCTTCAAATTGATCTTAAATTATACTATAATAGATTTGTGCCTAATATCTAACACAGCTACTTTTTTCTTCCTGCGTTGGAGCTGGCTGCTGCTGCTATATCTCAAAAGTGAGTTGGTGTGTGTGTTTGGAGGCCATGCTGGAGAAAAATAGATATTTAATTATGTGGGGGCAGGGGGATGGCTTGCTGAGTACATGGCTATGAATTTGTGTAAGTTCAAGTGGAAGTGTTATAATCCCAGAAACATTTATTAGCAAAAATATTAATAGAAATTTTCTCACTAGATGGTATTCAAATTTATCTTTTTTTTCCTCTAGACTTTTATCTCCCAACTCACCTATATTGGGGAAATATGTCACATCAGGTGGAAAAATTTCAGCACTGCTGATATTTATTTTCAGTGCTTTGCACTTTTGGGCCCAACACACCAAATACATGAGAAGTTATTCTAACCAGCCACGCAGAGTCTCACAGTCTAGCAGACAGAAGGTAGCTCCTGCCAGGTGCTCAGGAGGGGAAGGTGACTAGCCAGGGCTGACACAGAGAAGGTACAGGGTGTTCACGAACTCTGCCACGGAGACCTCAGTCTTCTAAGACGGGTACCAATGCATGTACTTGTGATGGGAGAAGGGGAAAAAACATGGGCTCTGTCTGCACGTACCCCAGGAAGAAAGGTGAAGAAATTATACTTCTGATTATTGATGACATTTCGAGGATACCTCTGGTCCCTCTTCTCAGGATGCCCCAACCAGACAGTGCGAGGCCTGGGCTCCCCTCCACCACAGCATCTCAGCCATTCGCAGCACCTGTGGGAAAGACAGGCCTGCACATCAAAGTCATGCCCACACACCAGGATCACGCCCACACACCAGGATCACGCCCACACCATGGCCACACCCACATCTGTCCTCTCTTCTCAGAATGTTTGTCTTGAAAGCATCTTCTCTGGGTCATAGCTATAGCCATATCTGGGACGTCATCTTTTAGTGCGATGGGAAAACAGAGCAGAGGCTCTCAAGATGCTGTAGTCCAAATAAAAGAAGCTTTGTGCCCAATCACAAATTATTTACAGACAGGCTTCACTTAACAACAGGCATACGTGCTGAGAAATGCATCCTTAGGCCATTTCATCATCACGTAAACATCACAGAGTGCACTTACACAAACTCCCCAAGGGCCAGCCTTCTACACACCTAGACTGTATGGTCTAGCCTATTGCTCCTAGGCTACAACCCAGTACAGCATGTTGCCAAATTGAATACAATAGGCAGTTGTAACACAATGATAAGTACTTATGTATCTAGACATAGAAAAGCTACAGTAAAAATACAGTAAAATAATCTTATGGAACCACCATCATATATGTGGTCCATCACTGACAGAAATGTCACTATGAGCTGGGTTTGGTGGCTCAGCCTATAATCATGCACTTTGGGAGGCTGAGGTGAGTGGATTGCCTGAGCCCACCGGTTCGAGACCCGCCTAGGCTACTTGGCAAGACCTCATCTCTACAATAAATCAAAAACTAGCTGGGCGTGGTAGCGTGCACCTGTAGTTCCAGCTACTTGGAAGGCTGAGGCGGAAGGGTCGCCGGAACCCAGCAGGTTGAGGCTGCAGTGGCCGGGAGTGGCCACTGCACTCCAGTCTGGGCAACAGAGTGAGACTACAACTCAAAAAAAAAGAAAAAAGAAATGTCACTATGTAACACGACTACATCTCCAAACAATAGGATTCATTTAAAAATAAAAAGATGTAAGGTAAGAAAATATCTCACAATGAGCAATACTATTACTTTCACATTTTACAGATGAGAGGGAAGCTCAGAACAATTAAATCAAGCATCCAGGTTTGCTGAAACATGACAAATACTTGAGTCTGGCCTTGAACCATGTCATCTTATTCCAAAGCCTAGTGTCTTTGCTACCATCCCACGCTGTCAAGCGGCTGGTTACACCAAGATTGCTATAAAAATGAAAAGGGGGGATCTTCTCTCCACCCACAATTTTCCTTTTCAGCAACACACTGGAAGAGCCAGCCAGAAAGAGGATGTCTCAGGGTTCGATAAAACCTGGACGGGGTCAGCACACCAGCTGTCAGTGGACAGACTCCATGTGCACCCCCAACCTGGCATTCCCGAGGCATCAGGAGTTCATTAGCACTGACCCACCAGCACCCCACTCCCAGGTCACCCTCACACAAGGCAAGGGAACACTTGGGAATCTGGGCTGCTCTGGCAAAACAAAGACACTGAGAGCCCCCAAAAGGGCAGTGTGTCCTTCAGGAGAGCCTATAAATAAGGCATTTCAAGACGTGCAGGCCCCCATATGCACTGCCATGAAAATGTGCCATACTGGATCACCAACCTCACTATCCAGCACACAGGCTTGGAGGGACAAGATCCCAGCTCTGCCAGCCCCCCGGGATGTCGCCAGCTGAGATGAAACCAACCAGACGTGGCGACCACAACTCACATGATCACTTGTCCACAGTAGACCCTCCTCCTTCCTTCCTCCTACAGACCAGGCCTTGGTGGGGTGCCGGGGTACCGAGCGGAGCAAACACAGTCTCTGGGCATCAGGACCCTAAAGATGAGCAGGGCAGCAAGCTGCCTGCTCAGATACTGAAAAATTCCATGATGAAACACAATGCCCTTTCTTAAAAATAGCATCCTCGTTCCAGTAAACTGGCACTCAGAGTGCAGTGTGCTTCTGCCAAGAACAGGTTTCCCTTCTAGTAACTCATTCCTGTTGGCGGCGTGCACAGAGGCCTCAAGGAGCCCTGCTCCTGAGCATGGATCACCCACGCGGGCCATCGGTGGACACTCACTGAATACACACCAAATGAATGGAGGAAGCAAACAGGGAGGGAGAGAGGACAGGAAGGAATAAAAAGGGAGGAGGGGGGAATTCCCTCAACAGGAAGCACATGCCTCCACTTGCCGAAGCCTTCCTGGATGGCTGTGCCGGACTTCTCTTGGAGCCAGTAATCCTCTCCCCATCCTATAATAATCCTGTCGTGACGGATCCCACAGTCATGTGTTTCTAGTGAAAGATGAAAAATGAATTTAAGAGAACCCCAAACCAGCAAGCTGACTGTTTACAAGAGTTTTGTTTTAGCAGGGGGTTCCATGCTTCAATCCGGTCACACAATCTTTTTGTTACTTAACCTACTTTCTATTACTTAACCTATGACAGGCACAGGTGCACAAAGCACCGGGTATTGCAAGAGACTGGAAACAAACCTAGCCATTGTCTCGGTCATCCAGGCTGCTATAACCTTCAACTGGGTAGTTTGCAAACCACAGAAAAGTATTGCTCACAGTTCTGGAGACTAGAAAGTCCAAGATCAAGGCACCCTTAGAATCAGTATTTGGTGAGGTCTGTACCTCAAAGATGGCACCTCCTATGTGTCCTCATGTGGCAGAGGGATGAATGAGCACCCTCAGCTCCTTTCATAAAGGAATACACCACATTCATGCGAGTTCCATCTTCACGAACTAATCTCCCAAACACCCTACTTCATGACACTGTTGTGTTGGGGGTTAAAATTTCAACATACAAATTCTGGGGGGAACACAAATATTCACACCATAGCACCATTCATCAGAGAAAGACTGCTTAAATAAACAGGGATCATCCATACAATGAAATTCCCAGCAACCTCTAAAGAATAAGATATGGCTGTGTACACAAAATGACCCAGTCTGCAAGGTATTCTAAACTGAAAAGCAAAGGGCTAAAAGGTATCTAGATGCTGTTCTTTGCACATAAGCAAAAAGATACACATGCAGACAAATGCTTGCACATAAAAGAAGATCTCCATGACAAGTCGATAACGCTGACTCTACTTGGGAAGGAAGATGTAGGGAAAACTTGTATCATTCATATTTTTTTTTTCTTAGCTTGAGTCTCACTCCATCGCCCAGGCAAGAGTACAGTGGCACACTCATGGCCACCCCAGCATCAACCTGCTGGGCTCTGGCGATCATTCTGCCTCAGCCTTCCAAGTAACCAGAACTACAGGCGCACACTACCACGCCCAGCTAATTTTTTATTTATTGTAGAGATGAGGTCTTGACAAGTTGCGCAGGTTGGTCTCAAACCTGCGGGCTCAGGCCATCCACTTCCCTCGGCCTCCCAAAGTGCTGGGATTACAGGCTGAGTCACCAAGCCCGGCCTATCATTCATATTTTTTACATTCTACATATATCATTTATGGGACTAAATTTTTTTTAGCTGAGCTCATAATAGTAAACATTCGTTTATCAAGTGCCCACCTGGTACGAAGTACTATTCTAGGTCCTGATCTAGGTTTGTGGAGACCAAATGCTGGAAGATAATTCTTCCTTCTTCTTCCTTACAATATCGACACAAAACTGGAATGTTTGGCACAGGATAAAATAAGACCTTTGTGTCACCTGAGCCCCAATCCCATCTCATTTAATAAATTTGATTGTCACCGCATTAGTTCACTTTCTGTCTGCATTGAATATAAGCTGTGCCCTTTAATACAGGATTAATTTGACTTTCAAGTTAACAGTATTTACTATACACTTAATAACAATGATAAGGCAAGTAATCACAGTTCCTTTTTTGCCACTCATTCATTCTCCAAGTATTCCTTGCCTGCTCACATGGTGCACAGCCCTCCCATAGGCACCGAGCACTCAGTAAACGAACAACTTCTCAAAAGAAAATAAGGTCTGAGTAAGAGAGTGAGTGGAGAAGGGGTGTGGCTCCGGGTGGTCAGGAAGGCTGGGTGAGGGCTGAGCTGTCGAGAGGTAGTTGCCATGTAACCAGGCAGGGAAGCGCAATCCAGACAGATGGAACCACAAAGGTAAGGTCCAAAGGAGAGACCTAGTTTACGTGAAGCATGTAAAAAAGACTGACTGTTGCAAGAATGCACCAATCACAGGGAAGAAGGTAAAGGACAAGGCTGGAGGAGAAGGGGGGCAGACAACAAAGAGCTTTGTTGCCAGGGCAGAGTCTGGGTTTTACTCCACAAAAGTGGGGACCACTTGAGAGGGTTACAAGCAGTGGAGTGGCATCATTTGGCATATATATGTGTGTGTGTGTGTGTGTGTGTGTGTGTGTATTTTTTTTTTTTAGTGGATTTTTTTGTTTGTTTTTGTTTTTGAATCAGTGTCTCACTTTTTCACCCAGGCTCAAGTGCAATGGCATGATCACAGCTACCACAACCTTGACCTGTAGGACTCAGGCAATCCTTCTGTCTCAGTCTTCCAAGTAGCTGGGACTACAGGTGTGCACCATCACGCCTGGCTAATATTTTGATTTATTGTAGAGATAAGAACTCACCCTGTTACCCAGGCTAGTCTCACACTCTTGGGCTCAGGCAATCCTCTCGCTTCAGTCTCCCAAAGTGCTGGGACTACAGCAATGAGCCATTGTGACTAGCTTTCTTTTTAAAGGCTCTGGCGACCATGCTAGAGTGCAGTGGGCTGATCACAGCTCACTGAAGCCACCAAAACTGGGCTTAGGAGAGCGTTCCACCTCAGCCTTCTGGATAGCTGGGTCTACAGGTGCACGTCTCCATGGTTGGCTAATTTTTAAATTTTATGTAGAGATGGGGTCTCACTATGTTGCCCAGGTTGGTTTTGAACTCCTAGTCTCAAGCAATCCACCCTCCAAAAGTACTAGGATTACAGACATAAGCCAATACACTCACTCTTGATTTATATTTTTAAAGGGTCCTCCTAGCTGCTGGGCAGGGAAGACACTGCAGTGGGCAAGAGGTGAGGCAGACAATGGGAATAGGGTCTCTTTTTAGGACAATGAAATGTTCCACTATTAACTGTGGTGATGGTTTCACAACCCTATGAACACACCAAAAATTACTCAATTGGGCCAGGTGCAGTGACTTACATCTGTAATCCCAGCATTTTGGAAGGCTAAGGTAAGATGACTGCCTGTGTCCAGGAGTTCTAGATCAGCCTAGGCAACATAGCAAG
This sequence comes from Carlito syrichta, assembly GCF_000164805.1. Classification (NCBI taxonomy): domain Eukaryota; kingdom Metazoa; phylum Chordata; class Mammalia; order Primates; family Tarsiidae; genus Carlito; species Carlito syrichta. The sequence continues at coordinate 659,203 of NW_007259944.1, read as the reverse complement.
ACCTTGTCTCTACAAAAAAAATTAAAAAGTTAGTCAGGTCCGTGGTGGCATGCACCTGTAGTCTCAACTGCTCAGGAGGCTGAGGCAGAAGGATCACCTGAACGCAAGAGGTTGAGGCTACGGTGAGCTGTGGTCATGCCACTGCACTCCAGCCTGGGTGACAGACTGAGAACCCAACTAAAAAATAAATTAATAGCTGGGCTCGGTGGCTCAGCCTGTAATCCCGCACTTTGGGAGGCTGAGGTGAGTGGATTGTCTGAGCCCGCGGGTTCGAGACCCGCCTGCGCAACTTGGCGAGACCTCATCTCTACAATAAATCAAAAATTAGCCGGGCGTGGTAGCGCACACCTGTAGTTCCAGCTACTTGGAAGGCTGAGGTGGAAGGATCGCCGGAGCCCAGTGGGTAGAGGCTGCAGTGGCCGGGATGGGCCACTGCACTCCAGTGTGGGTGATGGAGTGAGACTCCAACTCAAAAAATAAAAATAATAATAAGCTGGGCTCGGTGGCTCAGCCTGTAATCCTGTGCCTTTGAGAGGCTGAGGTGAGTGGATTGCCTGAGCCCGCGGGTTCAAGACCCGCCTGGGCAACTTGGTGAGACCTCATCTCTACAATAAATCAAAAATTAGCAGGGCATGGTAGCGTACACCTGTAGTTCCAGCTACTTGGAAGGCTGAGGCAGAAGGATCGCTGGAGCCCAGCGAGTCGAGGCTGCGGTGGCCAGAAGCGTGCCGCTGCCCTCCAGCCTGGGTGACAGAGTGAGACTCCAACTCAAAAAAATAAAATTAAATTAAATTAAAATAAATAAAAAATTAATTAATTAAATAGGAAAATAAAAAAATAAAAACTGCTGAATTGTGCATCTTACATAGGTGAATTGTAGGGTATGTGAATTATATCTTAATAAACATGTTACATTTAAGAACAAAAAGAAGTGGCAACAGATTATTTAGGGGGTTGTTGCCATCATCCAGAACAAAGACAGCATTCCAGACTGGGGTTGGCAACAGTGAGTGGGGGTGAGAAGAAAGGCACAGATTCCCAACATGACAGAGGTGAAGAAATGTACATGCTCTTAACTCGTAAAAATGGGAAAAAAAATTCACTCTCGCACATAATCTTCCCCACAATCCTACAAGGTACTAGCATCACCCCCATTTTCAAGCAGGTAAACTGAGCCCCAGAGGACTCAGTCGACCCATGATCGACTACCACATCCGCTATGTCTACTGCAGAGCGGGGGAAGCAGGGATGGAGCCCAGGCCCGTCTGATCCAGACTCTAAGCTGAGAGCCCTCCGCACCCTGTACTGCCACTAACAACCTAGTCTGCACAACAAATTTGCAGCTCTGCTTTTTTTTTCAGAGTCAGTCTCACTGTGTTGCCCAGGCTGAAGTGGCATGATCGCGGCTCACCACAGTCTCAGACTCCTGGGGGCTAAAATGTTCCTGCCGCCTCAGTCGCCTGAGTAGCCTGAGACTACAGGCACATGCCATCGTGCCCAGCTAATTTTTTGATTTTTTTTTTTTTTGTAGAGATGAGGTCTCGCTGTGATGTTGCTCAGGCTAGTCTCAAACTCCGGAGCTCAAGCAATCCTCCCGCCACGGCCTTCCAAAGTGCTGGGATTACAGACATGAGCCACTGCATCTGACCGCAGCACTGCTTTTCCCCACTCTCTCATTTCATAAATTAGAAGCCTCTTTGCGGGTGACCAATGGGGCGGTCCTAGTCACACCCACTCACCTTCTCAGTGACACAGTCACCCTCCAGGACCTGCTCTAAGCAGAGTTCTTTCTGCCTCTCTCTTTGGTCTTTTTTTTTTTTTTTTTTTTTGAGTTGGAGTCTTACTCTGTCGCCCAGACTGGTGTGCAGTGGCCGCTCCCGGCCACCGCAGCCTCCACCTGCTGGGCTCCGGCGATCCTTCCGCCTCAGCCTTCCGAGTAGCCAGAATTACAGGGCATGCGCTACCACGCCCGGCTGATTTTTTGATTTATTGTAGAGATGAGGTCTCGCTGCCCAGGCAGGTCTCGAACCCGAGGGCTCAGGCAATCCACTCACCTCAGCCTCCCAAAGGTGCGGGATTACAGGCTGAGCCACTGAGCCCGGCTTATTATTTTCTTTGTTAATTGTACAGGTAATTCCTTTAGGAGACTCCATCATTCTTTGCCCATAGGTGGGACCCAATATTCATATACACACACAGCCTTACAAAAAGTAGGTGGCCCCTTTTGGGCAAAAAGGCACCTTCACAGAAAAAGAGTACAATGGATACTATTAGCAGGATTGCTTCAGGGGAGCGAAAAGGGGAACTGATAGATCAATGAACTCATGTGACTTGCACTTTTTACTGTACACACTTCTGCAGTGCTTTAATTTTTTATGAGCAGGTATTACTTTTCAATATTGACTTTTAAGATTGCATTAACTGCTGAGCATGGTGGCTTATGTCTGTCATTCCAGCACTTTGGGAGACGGAGGAGAGAGGATTACCTGAGCCCTGAGGTTCGAGACCAGCTTAGACAACTTGGCGAGACCTCGTCTCACAATAAATAAAAAAATTAGCTGGGCGTGATGACACATGCCTGTAATCCCAGCTACTTGAAAGGCTGAGGTGGAAGGATCTCCTGAGCCCCGTAGGTCGAGGCTGCAGTGGCCGTGAGCATGCCACTGCACTCCAACCTGGGCAACACAGTGAGATGCCAACGCAAAAACAAAACAAAGGAAGCAAGTTGGATCACATATGGACTGTGGTGAGCGGGGCAGTGCAAGCCCTCCCTAATTTGTATGCCTCTCTCCTTCACGGTGCATCAGTGTTATGCTTTCTCAGCAGAGGATGCTGCAGGGACATACCTATGAACCGCCAGTTGTGCCTGCCAGCTCCCCCTGTACCCTGAAGTGTCTTTCCCGCCTTCTCCACAGGTGCAGACCAGCTCTGGCCCTGTAAGCCAGAGAGCCTCCCTCCATCCAGCAGCCTGAACCTCCCTGTCTCCAATCAGGTCAGAGCTCCAACCTAGGGAGCAGTCCCCTTTCGAGTGTGTTCTTTCTTGGGTCCACTCCCTGTGCCCTAGGCTACCATATAAAGTTTTCTTTTCACCAGGCACGGTGGCTCACACCTGTAATGCCAGCACTTTGGGAGGCCGAGGTGAGAGGATTGCCTGAGCCCAGAAGTTCAAGACCAGCCTGGGCAACTTGGTGAGACCTCATCTCTACAATAAATCAAAAAAATTACTCGGGCCTGGTGGCGCACGCCTGTAATTCCAGCTACTTGGAAGGCTGAGGTGGAAGGATCCCCTGAGCCCAGTAAGCTGAGGCTGCAGTGGCCGTGAGCGTGCCACTGCACTCCAGCCTGGGAGACAGAGTGAGACTCAGACTAAAAAAAAAGTTTTCTTTTCTTTTGTTATTTTTTTATTCTTTTTTTTTTTTTTTTTTTTTTTTTTAGAAACAGGTTCTTACTCTATTGCTCAGGCTGGAGTGCAGTGTCACAATCTTGGCTCGCGGCAGCTTCAACTTCCTGGGCTCAAGCAATCTTCCCACCTCAGGCTCCTGAGTAGCTGGGACTACAGGCATGTGCCACTGCACATGGCTAATTTTTTTTTTCTTTTTTTAATTTTTGTAAAGACAGGATCTCATACATTGCCCAGGCTGTTCTTGAATTCCTGGCTTCAAGCAATCCTCCCACCTCAGCCTCTCAAAGTGCTGGCCTAGAATGTTTTCCTATCCTAGGCTTATCCTTTTATCCCTTTAGTAAGTCAATTTCCTCTCTCTTCTTTCCACTGGGTTTAGCTGAGGCCGACTCCCAGCTCTGAATTTCAGGCATGATGAGCACAGTATCCAGGCTTTGAGAATCCTTGATTTTCCGGACACAGCAACAGGCTTCAGGAGGGACAGCAAGACCACTGGCTGGGATTTTGCTAGAAATATGAAAAAGAGGTGTTCTTCATCCTAGGGCTGATAAAGCAGCAGAAAACAAGCATGGGGTGGCAAGTAGACACCCTGTTCCCATGTAGGGACTCACCAGTCTGAAAATGAAGTCGTAAGAATGGCCACGAAAATAACAAGATGCTCCTGCCTACCTCAGGAGATGGTAAAAGTCTACCCATCCCATAACTTTCAGTCTCGCAATCAGCAAACTGGTTTTGTTTTACTTCACTTTGCTCAAGCCAATTTTAGTTGGGTGCCTGTTAATCAGTACTCAAACCCTATGATTCCTCCCTGTCACATGGCCGGGGGGTCCTTAAAGACATGTTCCTGCTGGTTTTGTGTGTCTTCCATCCTTATATTTAAGGAAGGTGATCTACACCTTAAAGCCTGAGTTTTATCATCCTGCCCCCTCCAGTCTGACTTCTCTTTTTTTTTTTTTGAGTTGGAGTCTCACTCCGTTCCCAGACTGGAGTACAGTGGCTGCTCCCGCCACCGCAGCCTCGACCTGCTGGGCTCCAGCAATCCTTCTGCCTCAGCCTTCCAAGTAGCTGGAACTACAGGCGCACGCTACCACGCCCCGCTAATTTTTTGATTTATTGTAGAGATGAGGTCTCGTCAAGTTGACCAGGTGGGTCTCAAACCCGCAGGCTCAGGCAATCCACTCACCTCGGCCTCCCAAAGGCGCGGGATTACAGGCTGAGCCACTGAGCCCGGCTCAGTCTGACTTCTATACAGCTGTGCTGTCCACCACGGTAGCTTCTGCTATGTGTGGCTATTTTAAGTTCAAATTAATCAAAATAAGGCTGGGCACGGTGGCTCATGCCTCTAATTCCAGTGCTCTGGGAGGCCAAGGTGGGAGGATCACTTGAGCCCGGAGACCAGCCTGGGTATCATCTGTCACTACAAAAAATTAAAATTAAAAAATTAGCTGGGCACGGTGGCAAGTGCCTATAGTCCCAGCTACTTGGGAGGCTAAGGCAGGAGGACTGCTTGAGCCCAGGAGTTTAAAGTTACAGGAAGCTGCGACCTCACCACTGCACTCCAACATGGGTGACAGAGCAAGATCTCATCGCTTTAAGAATAATTAACTGATCGATTTTTTTTTTTTTTTGAGTCAGAGTCTCACTCTGCCACCCTTCATGAAGCATTAGAATCTGAAAGCATTTATTTTATTTTTTTGAGTCAGGGTCTCACTCTTGTTGCCCAGGCTGGAGTGTAGGGGCACTATCATGGCTCACTACAGCCTCAATCCCTGGGCTCAGCCGATCCTTCCACTTCAGCCTCCAGAGTAGGTGGGATTAGAGATATACACCACCATGCCCAGCTAATTTTTTGATTTTTTTATAGAGCTGAGGTCTTGCTATGTTACCCAGGTTGGTCTCAAACTCCTGGATTCAAGCAGTCCTTCCGCCTTGGCCTCCCAAAGTGTTAAGATTATAGATGTGAGCCACCATGACCAGAAGACTGAATTCTACCAGCTGTGTGGGGAGAAAACAAAGAGAAAGAGAAAAAGAAGACTGATTAAAAGTGTATGGAACAGCCGAGCTCGGTGGCTCAGCCTGTAATCCCACACTTTGGAAGGCTGAGGTGAGTGGATTGCCTGAGCCCACAATCCAGACCCACCTGGGCCACTTGGCGAGACCTCATCTCTACAACAAATCAAAAAATCAGCCGGGCGTGGTAGCGCATGCCTATAATTCCGGCTACTTGGAAGGCTGAAGTGGAAGGGTCACCAGAGCCCAGCAGGTCGAGGCTGCGGTGGCGGGGAGCGGCCACTGCACTCCAGTCTGGGTGACAGAGTGAGACTCCAATTCAAAAATAAAAAATAAAAGTGTATGGAGCAACCTGAGCCCAGTGGGTTGAGGCCATGGTGAGCTGAGGTGAGCCTGAGCGAAGAGTGAAATCTCAGCTCAAAAAAACCAAAACAAAACCGGAATTTACTTCTTTGAAAAACAAAGTGTAGGCAGGGCACAGTGGTTCACGCCTTTAATTCCAGCACTTTGGGAGGTGGAGGCAAGAAGATTGCCTGAACCCAGGGGTTCAAGACCAGCCTGGGCAACTTAGCGAGACCTCATCTCTACAGTAAATTTAAAAAATTAAGCCAGGCTCGGTGGCTCAGCCTGTAATCCCGCGACTTTAGGAGGCTGAAGTGAGTGGATTGCCTGAGCTCGCGGGTTCGAGACCCGCCTGGGCATCTTGGCGAGATCTCATCTCTACAATAAATAAAAAAAAATTAGCTGGGCGTGGTAGCGCGCACCTGTAGTTCCAGCTACTTGGAAGGCTGAGGCAGAAGGATCACCAGAGCCCAGCAGTTCGAGGCTGTGGTGGCTGGGAGCGGCCACTGCACTCCAGTCTGGGTGACAGAGTGAGACTCCAACTAAAAAAAAAAAAAATTAGCCAGGCATGGTGGCACGCACCTGTGGTTCCAGCTACTTGGAAAGCTGAGGTGAAAGGATCAACTGAGCCCAGCAGGTCAAGACTGCGGTGGCCATGAGCATGCCACTGCACTCCAGTCTATGTGACAGAGTGAAACTCCTACTCAAAAAAAAAAAAAGCCTGTAATCGCAGGACTTTGGGAGGCCGAGATGAGTGGATAGGCTGAGCCCACGGGTTCGAGATTTGCCCAGGCAACTTGGTGAGATCTCATCCCTACAATAAATCAAAAATTAGCCGGGCGCAGTA
>NW_007259944.1:628754-652584 GCF_000164805.1 Carlito syrichta | reverse complement strand
AAAAAAAAAAAAAAAAAAAAAAAAGGAAAACCAAGGTTTAGAAGGGGCAAGATGTCTTCTATAGCACAGTCATACACCGTATGGAGACCCAGACTCTTTGATCCTGATACATTTCCCAGATTGAATATTATGTTTTATTTCCTCAACACAGTCCATGCTCTGAGCACTTACTGAATCGTCTGTGCTCTGTTATATAAACCATTTCTTCCAAAGAGCACAGAGCTGAGTAAACACTAAGAGAGACGGTGAAGATCACAGTCACATCTCCTCTTTCATGGGAGGCCTTGTAAATTACAACAGATTCTATAGAGACTAAATTGGATGTGTTAGATGCTCTGTTTGGAGACAAAGGTAAGAAATCTGAAAGTTTATCCCAAACCTGGGATTCTGTGACTATCTCACGGCCTCCCAAACTTCCTTTTTTTTTTTTTTTAAGTCAGAATCTCACTCTGTCACCGAGGCTGGAGTGCAGTGGCACACTCACAGCCACCACAGCCCTGACCTGCTGGGTTCAGGTGATCCTTCCACCTCAACCTTCCAAGTAGCTGGAACTACCACATGCCACCATGCCTGGTTAACTTTTTGATTTATTGTAGAGATGAGGTCTCGCCAAGTTGCCCAAGCTGGTCTCAAACCCCTGGGCTCAGGCAATCCTCTCGCCTCGACCTCCCAAAGTGCTGGCATTACAGACGTGAGCCACCGTGCCCGGCTAACTGATTGATTATAATAAAATAACTCAGGTCCTCATTCTCACCCCAGCCACACTGAGTGTCTGACAGCCACCAGAGGCCCACAGCTAGGAACCAGGCACGCAGACACAGAACATTTCAGGGTGGCTGGGATTTCCCCTGGACAAAACTGCTGAAGAATGTCCCTTTCAAAATACCTCCTTCCAACTCACCCTTGAACCGATGTCAGTGCCAAAGCACAAACTCGCGTAACTGGTCTCACAACTGAGGGAAACTTGCTAAACATGGTTTCTCAAACTTCAGCCATCTTCATCCACACACGAGACTTCTATGACATCCAAATACTTCTAACTTTTACCTACGTGATTTTATCTAAATCTAAATACTGACTGGACACAGTAGCTTGTGCCTGTAATCCCAGCACTTTGGGAGGCCGAGGCAGGAGGATCGCTTGAGCCCAGGAGTTCCAGACCAACCTGGGCAACATAGGGAGACCTCATCTCTACCAAAAAAAAAAAGTCAAACAATTAGCCAGGTATGGTGGTACACACCTGCAGTCCCAGCTATTCAGGAGGCTGAGGCGGGAGAATTGCCTAAGTTCAGGAGGTCAAGGCTGCAGTGAGTCATGATCGTGCCACTACACTCCAGCTTGGGTGACAGAGTGAAACCCCAACTCAAAAAATAAATAAGTGTCATTACTTTGCATCAGTGGTTCTCAATGAGAGGCAAAGTTTCTCCCCTAGTGGGGTCTCTGGCAGTGCCCAAGACATTTTTGCATGTCACAACTCAAGGACTCCAGGGGAGGCCACGGATCCTGCCAATCATTCCACCATGCACAGCACAACCTCCCCAGGGAGAATCATCCAGCCCCAAAGGCCACCAGTGTCGGGCCAGGAACTCCCACTCCTGGTTTTACACGCACACTATTTTAAACAGATTCACCCCATTTACATAAGTTTATTTTAAAAGGAAAGCTCATACCCCTACCCTAAATGGAAACCAGTGTCACCACAAATAGAAGGCAAACAACAAACAGAATCACCACAGTGAACGCAAGCCACATGACTCAGCCCCAGCGGGGCGCCCGTCCATGAGGGCTCTCAGCCCAGACCCTGTTCTGTGCAAGCTCCTGTCTTACAGCAAAGTCGTCAGCAAGTGTTTGGTGTTAAAAAGTGGGCCCAGGCCAGACGCGGTGGCTCACGCTTATAATCCCAGCACTTTGGGAAGCTGAGGTAAGAGGATTGTCTGAGTCCACGGGTTCAAGACCAGCCTGGGCAACTTGACGAGAGACCTCATCTCTACAATTAATCAAAAAATTAATCAGGTGTGGTGGTGCAAGCCTGTAGTTCCAGCTACTTGGAAGACTGAGGCGGAAGGATCAACTGAGCCCAGCAGGTTGAGGCTGTGGTGGCCGTGAACATACCACTGTACTCCAGCCTGGGCGACAAAGTGAGACTCCAACTCGAAAAAAAAAAAGTAGCCCCTGACACGTTGTAAATATGAAAGAAAAGATGAAAAATATATGTCTTGTCAGACATCTCAAGGCAATTTAGCTTCCGCCCATCAGTGACTTAAATGCATCCCTAGAGCACCCGGACCCATCGCCCGTTCACCTTTCTGGAACCACCATCCTGCAGTGGAAACCTTGGGGCTTGATGGCAAATTTACTACAAGGGACCAAATTCTTCCACAGCTGTCCAGACAGGAGAGGTGGTAGCCAGGCACCCAACCAATGACTGGATTTACATCTGTGACTCTTGCCCTGGCTGCCGCTGCCACACTGTGTGTCTAATGGGTGGACTTCAGCCCCGGTGCCTCAAGGTCCAGAAAAGCAGGGGCCATGAGTGGCACTGTGGCCGTTGTCACCTTGGTGTCATGGATGCCACTGTAGTTCTTTGACACTAAACAGTGCAATCACTTGCCATGATAAAGATACTTCTATCCCACATTCTAGACAGGCTAGGGGGGTGGTATGCAAGACAGAAGCCCTTTGAGAGAAATCAGGCCGGGCTTAGGGGTTCAGTCTGTCATCCCAGCACTTTGGGAGGCAAAGGCGAGTGGATTGCCCGAGCCTGCGGGGTCGAGACCAGCCCGGGCAACTTGGCGAGACTTCGTCCCTACAATAAATAAATAATTAGCTGGGTGTGGTAGTGTGTGCCTGTAGTTTCAGCTACTTGGAAGACTGAGGCAGAAGGATCACCAGAGTTCAGCGGGTCAGCGCTGGGGTGGTTGTGAGTGTGCGTGCCACTGCACTCCAACCTGGGCGACAGAGTGAGACTCCGACTCAAAAAAAAACAAAAAAAAAAAAAACAGAGAGAGACAAAAATAAGACCAAATGTCTATCTGAATTACTCAGAGGATTAGAGATTTTATATAAAGGACACAGAGGCCAGGTGCAGTTGGTTCATGCTTGTAATCCCAGCACTTCAAGAGGCTGAGGAGGGAGGATCACTTGAGCCCAGAAGTTTGAGACCAACCTGGGCAACACAGTGAGACCTTGCCTCTACAATAAATCAAAAAATTAGCCGGGGTGTGGTGGCGCGTGCCTGTCATTCCAGCTACTTGGAAGGCTGAGGTGGAAGGATCACCTGAGCCCAGCAGTTCGGGGCTGCAGTGGCTGTGAGAGTGCACTGCACTCCAGCCTGGATGACAGAGTAAGACTCCCACTCAAAAAATAAAAAATAAAGAAAGAATTTCATTTACATTGCTTTCTGTTTAGGCCATTATATAAAGGAAAACTAAAATGGATTTTCTTATGATTTGACTCTAAAACAAAGGTCCTGACAGCAGATCGTCTGGGGATAATATTAGACTGTGCAGCGGTTTCATCAACCTGGCTAGAAGGCTCAGGAAAAGCCAACACTGATGTGCAGGACCAAGGGAACAATGTATCTGGACAAGGTAACTAATGTAACAAGGAGTTGGCCTCTCCAGACACAGCCTCTCTTTGTTGTGGGTGCCCCTCCAATCCACAGGCACTTTGCCAATATTTGCTGAGTTGCCTGTGTGACTCACCAACCTTTCCCAAAGCTGAAGAGTCCTGGAGGGAACAGTTTCAGCACTGACACTGGGCAGATCCAGGAGGAATATTAAGAAAAAGAAGCAGGGTACAGTGGCTCGTGCCTGTCATCCCAGCACTTTGGGAGGCAAGGCAAGAGGATTACCTGAGCCCAGGGAGGGGTTCAAGACCAGCCTGGACAACTTGGCAAGACCTCGTCTCTACAATACATCAAAAAATTAGCTGGGCATGGTGGCACCCACCCATAGTTCCAGCTACTTGAAAGATTGAGGCAGAAGGATCACCTGAGTCCAGCAGGTCAAGGCTGTGGTGGCCGTGATTGTACCACTGCACTCCAGCCTGGGCAACAGAATGAGACTCCGATTTAAACAACAAATAAATTTTAAAAATAAATGCAAAGCTCATCACTTGAGCTCAGGAGGTCAAGGTTGCAGTGAGCTCTGACCAAGCCACTGCACTCCAGCCTGGGCAACAGAGTGAGTCTCTGTCTCAAGCATGAATAAATACGTGAATGAATGAATGAATTAAAAGCCTGTAATCCCAGCACTTTGGGAAGTCCAGGCGAGTGGACTGCCTGAGTCCGTGAGTTTAAGACCAACCCTGGCAGCTCGGTGAGATCTTGTCTTTACAATGAATCAAAAAAATTAGCTGGGCATGGTAGCACACGCCTATAGTTCTGGTTACTTGGAAGGCTGAGGCAGAGGGAACGCTGGAGCCCAGCTGGTCAACGCTGGGGTGGCCATGAGTGTGCCACTGCCCTCCTGCCTGGGTGATGGAGTGAGATTCCGACTCAAAAAAAAGAAAGAAAGAAAGAAAGTTTAGCCAGGTTTGGTGGCAAACGCCTATAGCTACTCAGGAAGCTGAGGAGGGTGGATCGCCTGAGCCCCAGAGGTGAAGTCTGCAGTGAGCTGTGATTGTGTCACTGCACTCCAGCCTGGGAAACAGAGTGAGATCTCAACTCAAAAAAAAAAAAGAAAAAAGAAAAAAGGAAAAAAAGCTATGAAGCACCGAGTGTATGCCAAGCACTATAGCAAATCCCTCATATGACTCACTGGCCTCTGCCCTCCCAACAGTCTACGGTGGGTGGGTGGGGCAGGGGGGGATGCAGAAACTGCACCTGAAGGGATCCCACCAGTGGGTGATGGGCAGAGCCAGGGCGTGAGGCCAGCAGGTGACCTGGAGTCAGCCCCCTTTGCCCCAGAGTCTGGCGGCCTTGCCCTGCTGTAGAATCTGAGAGCCACCTCTGAACTATCCAGGTGGAACTCATATGACAGGGACACAGCAGGAGCACACCAAGGATCCCCGTGGCACTGCCCGGCCCACCCACTCCTCCTTCCGATCCTGTTGTGGCAGCTAACACTGCTCCTGTACCTTCCACACACCACACACTCGAGAATCCAAGAACACACACACAATCCTCAAAACCATGGGGCACTCTTGTCTCGCCCATTTTTCCCAGAATGGAACTCGCCCAAGATCATACGGCCAGGAAGTGGCAGAGCCCAGACCTCAACCAGGACGGTCTTGCTTGAATCCAGTTCTTAGCCTCTCAAATTCCCAGCACCCCCCTCCTCCCCACACCCCCACCCTGGGAAGTGCCACTTCCACCAAGGGACCTTGTTCCTTCCCTGGTTGCCATGGAGACCCAGGCAGCAGCTACAGCCGCAACACAGCTCCAGGTGGCACTGGCACAGAGACAGCCCCAGGAAAGCCCTGCTTCCAAGGGCACTTGGAAAATGCCAGAGGCCGCAACACCTGTTCCCTGGATGGAATTTATGCCACTAGAAACAGAGAGTGGAGTCACTGAAGGCTGAGGGTGACGGTAGCTCAGACACACAAGAGCACTCAGCAGGCGGAATGTTCAGGAAACTTCCCACTGTCCCTGCTGCAAGGGAGTGCCACCCTGGCACCACCAAGTGTGCTACAAACCCCGCCCTTGGCAGGAATGCCAGACATGACTGCATCTGGCCCTGTCATCCACACACAGCTTTGTCAGGAGAACCTGCATAGAGAACTTTCTTTTATTCGATCAACAAATACTTATTGAATGTCTGCAGACCCCCACACACATCTTAAATAACTACCCAAGATGCCACGGTGAGGAAGTAAGCTCACCCAGTACCTCTGCAGAGCATTTATTGGGTAAAACAACAGGTGACCCCGGAACATGGGGAAATTCAGGCTTTCACAGCGTGCAAAACGGCAGAGCCTTTCCAGAAAGCCACCTATAAATAGGCACTTGGAGCCCTTCGGCACCCACACAATCCACTCAACCCGGTGACTTGGGCCTCCCACCGAGAAAATTATCCAGAAAGTAGGGAAAGTTCACGCATCAAGATATCCTTGGTACCCTGTTGAATTGGGAAAGCAAAGCTCCTTGAGATAAGCAACGTTTTCAACAAAGCCAAAGGTGCTGGGGCCAGGCAGCCCTGTGGGAACTGTGGCCCAGTCACTCGCTCGTTCAGTCAAGTGGGAGTCTCACTTTGTGGCTCAGGCTGGACTCAGGTGATCCTTCAGCTTCAGCCTCCTGAGTAGCTGGGACTGCAGGTGCACACCCCATGCCAGGCTAATTTTTTTTGGTAGAGATGAGATCTCACTGTGTTGCCCAGGCTGGTCTCTAACTCCTGGGCTCATGTAGTCCTCTCACCTCGGCCTCCCAAAATGCTGAGATTACTGGTGTGAGCCACCATGCTTGGTCCAATCAGCAGACATTTACTGAGCACCTACTGTGTGCTGGCCTTCATGCTAAGCACTGGGGCTCGCACAACACAAACAAAAGCACTGCTCGCAGGGAGAGTCAAGAAACAAGCAAAAACAAACAAACATAAATATGCCATTCCGTGGGAGGCAGGTTCTACAGATTGGGAGGTCTGGGAGGCCTCACAGGAGATACAGCTGAGCTGGGACCCGGGAGATAACGTGATGGCAGGTTAAGAGCAGCAGGGCCCTGGGCTAGCTCCTTGACCCCTCTAGGCCTCAGTTTCCTGGAAAGTGAAATAAAGACAGCTTCTGTCATTGGGCTATATGCAGAGACCACCAGACAAGCCACTTAAAATACAATACCCGGGACAGAGGTGCCTAACAAACCAACAGAGATGACAAAATCCTCCCAAGGACACCCATGCTGTGATACAAGAATGCAAGCCCCATGCCATTGGGGATTTCTGTCTCCTGTGTCTACTGTGTATCCTCAATATTAAAAGGCTGCAGTGAGCCGGGCTCGGTGGCTCAGCCTGTAATCCCGCGCCTTGGGAGGCTGAGGTGAGTGGATTGCCTGAGCCCGCGGGTTCGAGACCCGCCTGGGCAGCGAGACCTCATCTCTACAATAAATCAAAAAGTCAGCCGGGCGTGGTAGTGTGCACCTGTAATTCCAGTTACTTGGAAGGTTGAGGTGGAAGGATCGCCGGAGCCCAACGGGTCAAGGCTGCAGTGGCCGGGAGCGGCCACTGCACTCCAGTCTGAGCGACAGTGAGACTCCCAACTCAAAAAATAAAAATAAAATAAAATAAAAAATAAAAGGCTGCAGTGAGTCAGGATTGCGCCACTTAGCCTGGGCAACAGAGCAAGACCCCCACCACTAAAACATAAAAATTTAAAAAAACTGCCAGGGACACAGTAAGTGCTCAGTAAATATTTACGGAGTGAAAGAATGCATGAGTCAATGGCAGTTATTTTTAGTTTTCACACTGTTCATCTCTGTTAGTTTTTCTGCGACTGGGTTAACACTTCAAGATCTGGATACCGTTTCAAATAGCCAGCAATCCTCTGAAATGAACAAGATTCTTAAGTACCGCTTTTCTGTGGTATCTTGTATAGAACTGTCTTTTGAGGGTCACTTTTCTGATCAGGCTTATTCAACCCCAGACGGGGGCAACTCCTCAGGCTGGGGGAGGAGGTGTCTCTCTCACTCTCATTTTTTTAACTATTGGAGGCCTGGCATTCAGAATGAAAACATTACTCATGAAGTGAAAATATAATACAAATTAACTTGTGAAAATACAAGGTACTGGATAAGTGAATTCAAGATGTCTACTCAAAGAAATATGATGTTGTCAGCTGGGTACAGTGGCTCATGCCTGTAATCCTACTTTGGGAGGCTGAGACAGGAGAATCACTTGAGCCCAGGAGTTTGAGACCAGCCTAGGCAACACGGCGAGCCCTCATCTTGACAAAAGAAAAAAAATCAAAAACTTAACCAGGCATGGTGTCACGGCGTAGCTGGGTAGTCCCAGCTACTCAGGAGGCTGTGGTGGAAGGATCACCTGAGTTCAGGAGGTTGAGGCTATGATAAGCCGTGATCACGCCACTGCACTCTAGTCTGGGCAACAGAGTGAGATCCCAACTCAACAAAATAAACAAAGGGCCATGGATGACAACTGGAGGTACCACACATGCCAATGCCAAAACAGTAATTATAAGACGCTTCCAGACAGCCCCCACCACAGAAAATGAGCAAACCCGGTGTACCAACAGTGCTGAGGCCGAACGTCCCTGATGTCTAAACTGACTGAGCCCGACTTCACCTCTGGCCCCCACAAACTGCCCAGTGGAGGGCGGGTGATCCTGCCAGGCCCGTGGCAGAAGGGCACTGTTGACACCACATGCTGCTTCTTCCTTAAGGACAGCAGCCAACAGGCTCTTCCTTGGTATTTGACAAATGCCACAGTGCTGGGATAAGAGACAAGCATGGGCCCAAAAAGAAGCCACTTGTCCCCAATGGGAACTCCTTCCAACTTTCCTTCACCGGCATTCCCTCACCTCAAACTCTGTTTTGATAAAAAATAAAGGCAAAGGCCGGGCTCGGTGGCTCAGCCTGTAATCCCAGCGCTTTGGGAGGCTGAGGTGAGTGGATTGCCTGAGCCCGCAGGTTCGCGACCTGCCCGGGCAACTTGGCAAGACCTCATCTCGACAATAAATAATAAAAAAATCAGCCAGGCATGGTAGTGCGTGCCTGTAATTCCAGGTACTTGGAGGGCTGAGGCGGAAGGATAGCCGGAGCCCAGCAGGTAGAGGCTGCGGTGGCCAGGTCCATGTCACTACACTCCAGTTTGGGGAACGGAGTGAGACTTCAACTCAAAACAATAAAATAAAATACAAGTATGAAGATTCTCCAGTCAACCTGGTAAACTAACCATTGTTAAAAATCATAGGCCAGCCGGGCTTGGTGGTTCAGTCTGTAATCCCGCGCCTTTGGGAGGCTGAGGTAAATGGATCGCCTGAGCCCGTGGGTTCAAGACCCACCTGGGCAACTTGGCAAGACCTTATCTCTACAACAAATCAAAAATTAGCCGGGCGTGGTAGCACGCGCCTGTAGTTCCAGCTACTCGGAAGGCTGAGGCGGAAGATCGCCGGAGCCCAGCAGGTCGAGGCTGCGGTGGCCAGGAGCGGCCACTGCACTCCAGTCTGGGCAACAGAGTGAGACTCCGACTCAAAAAAAAAAAAAAAATTATAGGCCAGGCATTGTTGCTTAAGTCTGTAATCCCAGCACTTTGGGAGGCCAAGGTGAGAAGACCACCTGAGTCCAGGGGTTCAAGATCAGTCTGGACAACTTGGTGAGACCTCGTCTCTAAAATAAATCATAAAATCGGGTGGGTGAGGTGGTGCACACCTGTAGTTCCAACAATTTGGAAGGCTGAGGTGGAAGGATCACCTGAGCCCAGCAGGTCGAGGCTGAAGTAGCTGTGAAGACACTGCACTCCAGCCTGGGTGACAGAGTAAGATTCCAACTCAAAAAAAAAAAAGAAGAAGAAGAAGAAGAAGAAAATCATGCTTTTCAGCTGGGCATGGTGGCTCACGCCGATGACCCCAGCACGTTGGGAGGCCGAGGCGAGAGGACTGTTTGAGTCCAGCAGTTCAAGACCAGCCTGGGCAACATGTAGTAAGACCTCACCTCAAATCAAAAAAATTAGCCAGACATGGTGGCACATGCCTGTAGTTCCAGCTATTCAGGAGACTGAGGGGGAAGGATCACCTGATCCCAGCAGGCTGAGGCTGCAGTAGCCATGAGTGTGCCACTGCACTCCAGCCTGGGCAACAGAGTGAGACACCGACTCAAAAAAAAAAAAAAGTCATGCTTTTCATGGGTAACTAGGCAAAATAGAAAAAATTTTAAATGTATGAATGCAACCAGATTATCCTGTGTCCTTCCCCTTGTAGTAATAATAAGTTATTTTTAGACTTACAGCACCATTTGAGCACGGGCCACTGTTTCCTAAATGTCAGACATGACTCAGGGTATCTATAAGCCTCACGAACTATTACCGACATCACATTTTATTTTAAACTGATTTCCTGGTTTGTTATTGTTATTATCTTTCTTTTGAGTTGGAGTCTCACTCCATCACCCAGGTTGGAGTGCAGGGTCATGCTCACAGCCACCCCAGTGTCAACCTGTTGGGCTCTGGCAATCCTTCCACCTCAGCCTTCCAAGTAGCTAGAACTATGCTACCACGCCCAGCTAATTTTTGATTTATCGTAGAGATGAGATCTCGCCAAGTTGCCCATGCTTGTCTCAAACCCCCAGGCTCAGGCAATCCACTCTCCTCAGCCTCCCAAAGTGCTGAGATTACAGGCTGAGCCACGGAGCCCAGCCTGTTTTTATCTTTTTTAACATAGAGATAAGGATCTTGCTATGTGGCCCAGGCAAGACTCAAACTCCTGGGCTCAAGCGATCTTCCTGCCTCAGCCTCCCAAAGTGCTGAAATTACAGGTGTGAGCCACCACACCTGGTTGATTTCCTGTTTTTTTGCCTACATTCTGAAATAAAACTTCCTGGCTTCACTGCAAAAATAAAACAAGCATCATTTGGTACAAACAGAAGGAACCATAAAAAGGCTCAATGACCTTTGGATATCTGGCTGTGAACCACCCACAGTGATCTTTAACAAAGTTTCTCACTGGCCAGTCTTTGAATATGTGTTATCGATCTTTCAAACTTACACAACGTAAAGAAAACAAACACTGGTAAATAACATCAGCACCATTCTAACCATGCAGGTAAAAATCATTCATAAAAAAGGAAACAGTATACCTCAGCCTATAATACCAGCACTTTGGGAGGCCAAGGCGAGTGGATTGCCTAAGCCCGCGGGTTCGAGACCAGCCCAGGCAACTAGGCAAGACCTCATCTCTACAATTAAAAAAAAAAAAAAATTAGCCAGACATGGTAGCGTACGTGTGTAGTTCCAGCTACTTGGAATCCTGAGGTGGAAGGATCACCTGGGCCCAGCAGGTCGATGCTGGGGTGGCCATGAGCATGCCACTGCACTCCAGCCTGGGCAACAGAGTGAGACTCTGACTCAAAAAAGAAAAGAAAACGTTACAGCCTTTTCCTGTCCAAATTGAACCAAAGCCCATCACTTTCAAGAGTGAAGCTCAAGATACTTCACATCTGGCTCCCGAAGGGTCCTTATCTGCGACCTTCATGGCTTCATCTGAGTAAAAACACTCAAGGGACTTTCTGTTCTGAGACGTAAGGGCCAAAAGTCCAATGACGGCTCGTTCAAGGTCTGGCCTCCTGCTTCCAACTTGCTGCAGGTATGGCAGAGGTCAAGGTCAAAGGGCCACCTGTCTCACTGGAGACTGGTCTGCAGGGACTCCCCTCACTGACTGCCTATAGGGAAGGCAGGACAAGTCCTTCCGCGGGGAAGCCCCTCCAGCCACAGCTCCTGTGTCCACTCCATTCTTCAGAGTCCCTCTTGGGTTTGAAATGACACATGCCCTGGTCTCCCCCTGTGCAGAGAGCAAGCGAGGGCAGGGACAACAGCTGGCAGCTGGCAGCAGACACGGAGAGCTCCTCCTGATAAAGAGCTGCCAAGGGTCTCCCCTGTCCCATCCCGGGGAGCGAGGAGTTGTGTGTGACGCTCTCCACTCCACCCAGGGCGGGGAGACCGGGTCATTCCACCCACCGGCACAAGTTCCCCAGATGCTGTACACCTTATACTACCTCCAGGCCATCACAGGAAAGATTCCAACACACGCACCCTACATCAGGGTTCCCAACTCCCAGGCCACGGACCACTACCAGTCCATGACCTGTTAGGTACCAGGCTGTAGAACACGAGGTGAGTACGGACAAACGAGTGAAACATCCTCTGTATTTACAGTCACTCCCCATCAATCACATCACTGCCTGAGCTCCGCCTCCTCTCAGATCAGCAGCGGCACTAGATTCTCATAGGATCACAAACCCTGCTGTGAACTGCGCATACAAGGGATCTAGGTTGCATGCTGCTTATGGGACTCTAATGCCTGACAATCTGAAGGGGTGCTGAGGTAGTAATGCTAGCACCGGGGAGTGGCTGCAAATACAGATTAGCATGAGCAGTGAGATTTGACTGCACAGAGACTGTAATAAGTCAATTGCTTGCAGACTCACATCAAAACCCTATCAGTGAGGGGCAAGTGAGTTGACGTAGTTCTTTTTTTTTTTTTTTTAGATTAGAAAATATAGCTTATTCAGCCGGGCTCAGTGGCTCAGCCTGTAATCCCACGTTTTGGGAGGCTGAGGTGAGTGGATTGCCTGAGCCCACAGGTTCGAGACCTGCCTGGGCAACTTGGTGAGACCTCATCTCTACAATAAATCAAAAATTAGCCGGGTGTGGTAGCACATGCCTGTAATTCCGGCTACTTGTAAGGCTGAGGTGGAAGGATCGCCGGAGCCCAGCAGGTCGAGGCTGCGGTGGCCGGGAATAGCCACTGCATTCCAGTCCGGGTGACAGAGTGAGACTCCAACTCAAAAAAAAAGAAAAAAAAAGAAAATATAGCTTATTTAGAAAGTAAATTAGAGACAGAGGGAGAAAGAAGAGATTCACCTCCCCAAGGACCCAAAGAAGGGAAGGAGGCCAAAGCCAGGAAGCACGGCGACAGCCATAGTTCAAAGAGCACGTGGCCACACCAGAGTCTAGCAAGGCAATGGCAGCGATGGTCTGGCAATGGCTGATGGACTTCAATTGTACAGTTGCATCCGGTGGCAGGTTTAAGTCAGAATCCTACAGTTTAGTCTACATGTGGCCCACCCATTACTTTGTTTACCACTTCCATCTGTGCCTCTTTCCCACACTGTGCACTTGTCACTGAACACTTGCCTCTTTTCTGCACAGTCACAGTTTTTGTAAGCCCACAAGTTAACCCTAGCCAAAATGAGTAAAAGCCAACGTCACTGGAGAGCTTCTTTGAAAAGGGGGAAAGACCCAATGATGAGACAGCAGAAGACGCTAAGACTGCCAACAAAAAGAAAGCTGCATTCAAAAGAAAATGCCAAGAGGCCTACTTAAATTATGGGTTCATTGCAATAGTGATACACACTCTCCAAGCCTGCTTGGCATAGTATGTGGCAACCGGCTACCTAATGAAGCCATGAAGCCTTCAAAACTGCTTCACCACATGGAGACCCAGCACCCTGCATTAAAAGGCAAGGCTTTGGAGTTTTTCAAAAGAAAAAAAATGCGAACACAAAGAACAGAAGCAATTACTAAGGCCATCACTTCATCAAATATGTCTGCACTGAGAGCATCATTCTTAGTGGCTAACCGCACTACTAACGCTAAGAAGCCCTTTACTACTGGTGAAGAGTTGATCCTGCCTGCTGCTAAGGACATTTGTCATGAACTTTTAGGAGAGGCTGCAGTTCGGAAGGTGGTATGTGTTCCTCTTTCGGCTAGTACTGTAACTAGACAAATTGATGAAATAGCAGAGGATATTGGGGCACAATTGTCACAGAAAATTAATGAGCCATGGTATGCAATCCAGGTTGATGAGTCTACCAGTACTGACAACAAGGGAACAATGCTTGCTTTTGTGTGATATATTGTCCAGGAGGATATGCATGAGGATATGTTAATGTGCACTTTTGTTGCCAATCAATACCACAGATGCAGAACTATTCAAGTCTCTGAATGATGACATATCAGGAAAACTGAATTGGTTATTTTGTGGCTGGCATATGCACGGATGGGGCGGCTGCCATGACTGGATGGCTTTCTGGTCTCATTACTCATATCAAAGCAGTCGCTTCTGAATATGAGTCTACACACTGTGTCATCCACAGAGACATGTTGGCTAGCCGAAAATGTCATGTGAACTTAGCAACGTTTTGCAGGATGTGATTAAAATTATCAACCACATTAAAGTACATGTCCTTAATGAACATCTGTTTGTGCAGCTCTATGAGGAGATGGATGCAGAAAACACATGGTCTTCTCTTATACACAGAGGTGAGATGACTTTCTAAAGGTAGATCACTGGCCAGAGTTTTTGAATCATGAGAGCCAATCCAGAGATTTCTTTTAGAAAAACAGTCACCACTGGCAGCACATTTCAGTGACACAGAATAGGCTGCAAAACCTGCTTTCTTGTGTGACATATTCAACCTGCTCAATGAACAAAATCTGCCACTTCGCGGGAGAATGACAATTGTATTCAAGTCGGCAGATAAAGTGATACATTCAAAGCCAAACTGGAATTATGGGGGTGGCGAGTGAACACTGGGATTTTTGACATGTTCCCGACATTAGCAGAGATTTTGAAAGAGACTGAGTCAGGGCCTTCTTTCTCCCAGCTGGTGCACGATCAACGATCTCAGCTCTCAAAAGAGTTTGAGCATTGCTTCCCAACCACAAAAGACCCCTGAACTGGGAAGGAAAGGATTCATGATCCATTAGTGAATAAGCCAGGTAAATCGACCCTGTCCATGCTAGGAGAGGACCAACTGCTTGAGATGACAAATAACAGTGGCCTTAAAAAGTATGTTTGAGCTGGGCATGGTGGCTCAGGTCTGTAATCCCAGTACTTAGGGAGGCCGAGGCAAGAGGACTGCCTGAGTCCAGGGGTTCGAGACCAGCCTGGGCAACTTGGCGAGACCTCGTCTCTACAATAAATAAATAAATAATTTAGCCAGGCTTGGTGGCACAAGCCTGTAGTCCCAGGTACTTGGGAGGATGAGGCGGAAGGATTGCCTGAGCCCAGCAGGTCAAGGTTGTGGTGGCCATGAGCATGCCACTGCACTCCAGCCGGGGTGGCAGAGTGAGATTCCAACTCAAAAAAAAAAAAAGTATGTTTGAGATAATTTTAAATCTCCATAAATTCTAGATTAAAGTCAAGGCTGAATATCCTGAGATTGCCACAAAAGCACTGGAAAGTCTGCTTCCATTTCCAACATCCTATCTTTGTGAAACAGGGTTTTCTTCAGTGACAGCCACCAAAACGAGACTATGAAGTACGCTGGACATAAGCAACACTCTTCGGGTGTCACTGTCTCCCATCACCCCCAGATAGGACCATTTAGTTGCAGGAAAACAAGCTTAGGGACTCCCACTGATTCTGCATTATGGTGAGTGGTATAATTATTCCATTATATATTACAATATAATAATAAGAGAAATAAAGTGCACAACAAATGTAACGTGCTTGAATCATCCCGAAATCATCCATCATACCCCTGCTCCGTGGAAAAATTGTCTTCCATAAAACCGGTCCCTAATGCCAAAAAGGTTGAAGACCACTGCCCTACATGCCTACATACCTAATATACCTCCACCCCATCACAGAAAGGTTTCCAATCAGGCTCAGTGGCTCACGCCTGTAATCCCAGTACTTTGGGAGGCTAAAGCGGGAGGATTGTTTGACCCCAGGAGTTTGAGATCAGCCTGGGCAACACTGTGAGACCTTGCTTTTACAAAAAAATCAAAAAGCAGGCCTGGCACAGCAGTGCACACCTGTAGTCCCAGCTACTTGGGAGGCTGAGGTGAAAGGATCACCTGAGGTCAAGGCCACAGTGAGCTATGATCATGCCACTGCACTCCAGACTGGATAACAGGGTGAGAACTCAACTCAAAAAAAAAGAAAAGGAAGGATTCTAAAACACACACATACCCCTAAATGCTATATATCTAATACCACTTCTACTTTGTCAAAGGAAGAATGGACACACACACACACACACACACACACACACACACACACCAATGTACTACTTACAATTCTGGAGGTCAGAAGTCTAAAATGGGTCTTATGGGACTGAAATCAAGATGTGGAGGAAGCAGGGCTGTGTGCCTTCTGGAGTTCTCTTGCCTTTTCCAGTTTCCAGAGGCTGCCTGAATTTCTGGGCTTGTGGTCCCATCTGCCCCCTCCAAGCCAGCAGAGTTCTGAAGCCAGTGTCTTCTAATCTTTCTTTAACTCAGATGCTCACTCTCCTGCTTCCGTGGTTCACTTTTAAGGACTCCATGATTACACCGAGCCCATGAGGATGATCCAGATGACAGCCCCATCTCAAGACTCTTAACTTCATCCACCTGCAAGGTCCCTCTCCATGAACCATAATGATGTCACAGGTAATCAGAACTTGGACATCTTTGGGGACCATTATCCTGCCCTGCTACAGCCTCTGGAAGATCCAAATTTCATATTATTTGATTCCTTGCCATTAAATGTCTGTTTCCTGTATCATTATTAGTATATCTTTGCATAAATAAAGCATATTGTACATTTTTTTTTAATTTTCTATATATTTTGATGTTCTGACATCTTTTTTTTTTTAATAGGTGGCTCACACCCATCATCCCAGCACTTTGGGAGGCTGAGATGAAAGGAATGCCTGAGCCCAGGGGTTCAAGGCCAGCCTGGGCAACTTGATGAGACCTTGTCTCAACAATAAGTCAACAAATTATCCAGGCACGTGGCACACACTCATAGTCCCAGTTACTCAGGAGGCTGAAACGGAAGGCTTGCTGGAGACCAGCAGGTCGAGGCTGTGGTGGCCGTAAGCATGCAACTACACTCCAGCCTGGGCAACAGAGTGAGACTCTGACTCAAAAAAACCCCCACAAAAACCACAATTCCACCAAATGAAATCTTGGCTGGAATATGGGCCTCCTATCTAGAGATGAAAAAGAAATTATCTCAGAAGCCAAATGCCACCTTGACAGCTGCTCCTCAATCAGGAAACGAGGACAAGCAGGGCAAGGGGACCCAGGAATGTCTCCTCTCTGTCTGCCATTCCCTTCTCCCACCTCCCAGACCCCAAATCTCTGAGGCGCACCCCCCTACAATGCATACATGTGTACACACACTCCCATCATGTGGTTGAGACAGACAGACTGGATTCCATCAACCAGTGAGGCTCTGAGACAGCAAGAGATGCTGTCAGAAGATGAGGAGACGGCAGCTGGGAAGGTCCAATGGACTTCTGCCAGAACTGTCTAGAAGGAGTCATCCTCGCCCCGTGCCCACATGCAGAGAGCATACTCTCCTTCCTCTATAAATCCACACATTGGCTTCAGTTCTTCTTCCTCTGGACAGGACTAATGGGGCACCTACTTTATGCCAGGCTCTGCATAAAAATGATGACGGTTAGCCGGGCTCGGTGGCTCAGCCTGTAATCCCGTGCCTTTGGGAGGCTGAGGTGAGTGGATTGCCTGAGCCCGTGGGTTCGAGACCCGCCTGGGCAGCAAGACCTACAATAAATCAAAAAATCAGCCGGGCATGGTAGCGCGCGCCTGTAATTCCGGCTACTCGGAAGGCTGAGGTGGAAGGATCGCCGGAGCCCAGCAGATCGAGGCTGCGGTGGCCAGGAGCGGCCACTGCACTCCAGTCTGGGCAACCGAGTGAGACTCCAACTCAAAAAAAAAAAATGGTGAAGACATCACTGACTCAAGCCCCAGGGAGTCCACCGCAGAATGAGCACACCTGTATGAAAACGAAGAGGAGCAGGTGCTCTGAGAGGGTCCCAGAGTGGGATCCGATCCCTACTCGGGAACAGCAGGGAAGGCTCCCCTGACAACATGAGACCCCAGTGAAGCTAATGGAAGCCAAGGCAAAGAGAAGAGAGGAGTACATTCCAGGCAGAACCAGGAGCGGCATGTGCAAAGGGCCTGTGTCCCAAGGGAGCCTGGAAGGAGGAGACACCAAGCCCAAGATGATCAGCTGGACAAGGAAGAGACCGGAGTATGTTGAGATGAAGGTGGAGGCTGCAGGGGCCCCAAGTTCTGTCCAACAGAATGTTCTGGGAGGGGAGAAATGCTGTATATCTGCACCAACCAACACGAACGCCGCAGACCACATGTGCGTGTGGAGCACTGAAATGTGCTGAGTGCCACCGCAGAACCAAATTTGTACCTTTATTTAAGTTATTTTAAATCTGGCCAGACACAGTGGCTCACACCTATAATCTCAGCACTTTGGGAGGCCAAGATGGGAGGACTGCTTGAGCCCAGGAGTTCAAGACCACCCTGGGTAACATAGTGAGACCTCATCTCTATAATAATAATAATAATAAAACATCATAATAAATTATTTTAAATCTGAACTTCACTAGTCAGGTGAGGCTGGTGGCTACCACACTGACAGTGCAGGTCCATGGCCCCACAGGGCCTCACAGAGACGGGAAGCCACCAGAAGGTCTGAAGTGGGATGCTGTCATGACCACATTACTGGTGACATCTGCCCTGCAAGGAGATCTCAAGAGCCAGTAAACAGCACGAACAAAGGAGACAAGTGGTGATGGTGATGATGGCTGGCAGTGCTCAGGGAGATGTGGACAGATTCCAGAATGACTCATAGGGGTCTTGGTAAAGGATTAGCAACCCACCCTCTGAACTTGGGCACACCGGAGGACGAAGACCAGGCTTGTGGTAGGAGCAAGACCACAACTTTGGTTTTGGCCAGGCGGAAAGAAGGACCCAGGAGAATGGAAGGATCTGGATCCCTGAGGAAGGTCATCCCTTGGGCCACAGGTGGGGGTGAGCTCACCCAAGCAAGGGAAGTGGGCCAGGACCCAATGGTGACCAAATCCATCAAGGAGTGATGAGAAGAAGAACCGGCGGGAACCACAGTGCTGTCACAGAAGACACAGGACAAGCCGGGCTCGGTGACTCAGCCTATAATCCCAGTGCTCTGGGAGGTTGAGGTGAGTGGATGGCCTGAGCCTGCAGGTTTGTGACCCGCCTGGGCAACTTGGCGAGACCTCATCTCTACAATAAATCAAAAATTAGCCGGGCGTGACAGCATGTGCCTGTAGTTCCAGCTACTTGGAAGGCTGAGGCAGAAGGATCGCCGGAGCCCAGTGGGTCGAGGCTGTGGTGACTGGGAGCATACCACTGCACCCCAGTCTGGATGACAGAGTGAGACTCCAACTCAAAAAAAAAAAAAAAAGAAGACTACACAGGACAACTGGCCAACCAACGGGTGTAAGAATCTCACGGTAGCCAAGGGCAACGGAAACACACATCCACAAAAGGATTTCAACACTCTTAGCAGTGTTCTTTTTAAAAGCGCAACATGGAAATCACCCAAATATCCATCATGGTGAATGAATAAACAAAACTGCGTATATCCACACAGTGGAATTCTACTAAGTGACAAAAAGGAACTTCAAAAACATTATGCTGAGGGAAAGAAGCCAGACACAAGAGACAACAACTGTGTGACTCCATGTACTTGAAATTTCCAGAAACAGCAAACCTATGGAAACAGAAAGCAGATAAGTGGTCACCTGTGACTGGGACAAGAGCAGGGACTCTCTAACTGCAGAGGGGCACGAGGGGCCTTCTGGGGGTGAGGAACATGGTCAAAAGCCGTACTGTATTTATGGTTGCACAACTCTATTTATTTTTTAAATCAATGGATTGTGAACATTTAACAGATGTATTTTATGTTAGGTAAGTTACATCTCAATAAAGCTGTTTAAAAAGCTCATGGTAGATTATGTACCAAAATATTCAGTTATTCTTTTTCAGCCCAGTTCTTATTCCAAACTTCTCAGTCCCCCAAGTCCAAATACATCAAGTATCAAGTTTGATCACAAAGCACATGACTAAGGCTGGGCACAGTGGATCATGCCTGTAATCCCAGCATTTTGGGAGGCAGAGGCAGGAGGATTGCTTAAGCCCAGAAGTTCGAGACCAGCCTGAGCAACATAGCGAGATCGTGTCTCTACAAAAAAAAAACTTTTTTAAATTTGCCGGGCACCGGGCTTGGTGGCTCAGCCTCTAATCCCGTGCCTTTGGGAGGCTGAGGTGAGTGGAATGCTTGAGCCCGCGGGTTCGAGACCCACCTGGGCAACTTGGTGAGACCTCATCTCTACAATAAATCAAAAAGAAATCAGCTGGGCGTGGTAGCGCATGCCTGTAATTCTGGCTACTTGGAAGGCTGAGGTAGAAGGATCGCCAGAGGCCAGCAGGTCGAGGCTGTGGTGGCCGGGAGCGGCCACTGCACTCCAGTCTGGGCGACAGAGTGAGACTCCAACTCAAAAAAAAAAAAAAAAAAAATTTGCCGGGTATGGTGGCACTTGCCTATAGTCCTGCTACTTGAGAGGCTGAGGTGGGAGGATCGCCTGAGCACAAGAGGTGGAGGCTGCGGGAAGCCATGATGGTGCCACTGCACTCCAGCCAGAGCAATGAATGAAGACCTTAACTCAAAAAGAAAACCACTTAGGATTATTATTATGATAAGGCAAAGTCCCAAGCTGATTGGAGCATAGGGTCCCATCCTGTCCATAATGTCACACGGGGGCCTCGACATATCTAGGCGAAATTCTTTACACAGGTATTCATTTACCCAAACATAATCAGGAATGAAGTAAGTAATATTTCAATATTTCTAAGTTTCTCATTATAAAAGGTCCCTTCTTCCCAAAGGTGCATTCTGGAGACCCCCAAGAGTAAATCTCATGCAAACATCTAATTGTCACCATTAGCTCCAATAAGCACCTGTGGTGCACTGGGCACTTACTGTTCAAAACTTTACATGGATTCAACAACCCTATGAGGTGTATCTAATTATTATTTCCACTTTATAGACAAAAAGATTGAGACCCAGCCAGGTCGCAGTGGCTCATGCCTGTAATACCAGCACTTTGGGAGGCCAAGGCAGGAAGACTGCAAGATTGCTTAAGCCCAGGAGTTTGAGACTAGCCTGGGCAACATAGCAAGACCTTGTCTCTACAAAAAAATTTAAAAATTAGCCAGGCATGGTGATGCACACCTGTAGTCCCAGCTACTCGGAAGGATGAGGCAATCAGATCACCTGGGCTAGAAGGTACCACTGCACTCCAGCCTGGGCAGCACTGAGACCTCAACTCAAAAAACAAAAGACTACTGGGCGTGGTGGTTCACACCTGTAATCCCAGCACTTTCGGAGGCAGAAGCAAGAGGATTGCCTGAGCCCAGGGGTTCAAGACCAGCCTGGGTAACTTGACAAGCTCTCATCTCTACAGTACATTAAAAAATTAGTTGGCCATGGTGGTGCATGCCTAACAGTTCCAGCTACTTGGAAGGCTGAGGCGGAGGGATCACCCGTGCCCAGCAGGTTGAGGCTGTGGTGGCCGTGAGCAGGCTACTGCACTCCAGCCTGGGCGAGAGAGTGAGACTCTGACTCAAAAAGAACAAAAAACAAAAAAACTAGGACTCAGAGAGGTAAAGTAACTTTTCCAAGATCACAGACTATAACGGCAGAGCCTGGGCTTGAACCTACCTCCTCAACTCCTGCACCCGGCTCCTACTAAACAATCCCTGCTGTTTCACCAAGAGGGGAACTCTGTTCCACTAGCAGCAAAGGACATGATGTCACAAAATAGTCTGCAGCAATGTGGGGCAAAGGCCTTCTTTCTCAACTAAACCATCTAGATGGCTTTCTCAACTCCGGGATGTGGTAACTTGCTCAAGAGGGAAAGGGCTTTAGATGCCGGCAGATAGGTGACAAGTCTCAGCAGCATACGCTGAGTGACCCCAGAGCTAATTACACTCTGGGACACGTGGCACCATGGGGGTTTTTTATTTTGTTTTTTACAAGTTCCCCCAACCATGCTGCAGCCTTATCGCCTAGAACCATTAGATGACACAGGTGGGCTGGACTCACATCCACCCCTCTCACTTCCTATCTCTATGACCATGAACGAATCACTTCACATCACTGCATCTTAGCTTCCTTGTCAATAAACTGGGACCTTTAAACCCCAAAACTCTCATGGTCGTGATGAGGATTCTAACAGGGCCAGTCATCTCAGGAGGCCAGCAGACAGACGGATCCATCACACGTGACTCTCCTCTTTCTCACTCCCCCTACCAGCACTCAATCCCTTCAGCTCCCAGCTCCCCTGCTCCCCCACTCCCAGATATATATATATGTGTGTGTGTATATATATATATATATATATTTTATTTTATTTTATTTTATTTTTTAAGCAGGAGTTATTCAGAGGACAGAAAAGCTCCCACAGTGGGAGGGGACCCAAAGGGGTTGCCCTCCAGTTATATTTCAGAGGCCCCTCCATCACTCTGTACTTCCCAAAGTGATTCCAAATGTCAGGACTCCCACCTTGCTGTTGCTACTTCTGAAATGCAGGTCATATACGAGAACACTCACACAAATGCGCAGCACTCCAGATACATGGTCTGAATCTGAGTCCATGTCACTGGTTAGGAAATGAAGTTTTAGTTCCCAAGCCGGAACTAAAGAGCGGGTGTGATCCTCCACTCGAATACCAACCACAAATCTTATTTTGTAAGAAAATTATCTGCACAGCTCCCTCTGGGTCTCCATATTAATGGTGCATATTTCTATTATGCTAATAATCACTTTTAAACAATCATTTGCATTTTAAACAATGATTTTTCTCTCATTCACTGACCAGAAGCTCTCAACTATAACTTCATATTAAAATCACCAGGCCGGCGACAGTGGCTCACACCTGTTAATCCTGGCACTTTGGGAGGCAGAGGTGAGAGGATTACCTGAGCTCAGGGGTTCAAGAGCAGCCCGAGCAACATGGTGAGACCTCATCTCCACAATAAGTTAAAAAAAAAAAATCAGCCAGGCGTGGTGGCACATGCCTGTGGTTCCATCTACTTGGAAGGCTGAGGCAGAAGGATTGCCTGAGCCCAGTAGGTCGAGGCTGCAGTGGTTGTGAGCATGCCACTGCACTCCAGCCTGGGCGACAGAGTGAGACTCCTACTTAAAAATAAATGAAAGAATAAAATCATCAGGGGAAGCTGGGCACAGTGGCTCATGCCTGTAATCCCAGCACTTTGGGAGGCAGAGGCGAGAGGACCGCTTGAGCCCAGGGGTTCGAGACCAGCCTGGGCAACTGGGCAAGACTTCGTCTTTACAATTAATAATAATTAGTCGGACGTGGTGGTGTGTGCCTGTGGTTCCAGCTACTTGGAAGGCTGAGGCAGAAGGATCACCTGAGCTCAGCAGGTTGAGGCTGCGGTAACTGTGAGCATGCCACTGCACTCCAGCCTGGGTGACAGAATGAGACTACGACTCAAAAAAAAAAAATTATCAGGGGAGAGAGCATGCCACTGCACTCCAGCCTGGGTGACAGAATGAGACTACGACTCAAAAAAAAAAAATTATCAGGGGAGCTTAGATTCTTCCCAAGGTCTAGAATGAGGCAGGGGATGGTTGTTAAGTTCCCCAGGTGACTCCAATGCACAGCCAGGATCAGGAAGCCTACATACACCTGTTGGGCAGGCCTTGTTTAATTCATCTTTGCATCCCCATCACCTGGCATGTCCCCTGCACACAGTAGGCGTCTCATAATTGCTCAGGACTTTGGAGTTTACTGGTCATATTGATTCCTTACAATATCTACTGGGGATTTGCTATGCACCAGGCACTCTCCCGGGCACAGAGTTCAAGGGAACTGTCCTTAAAACGCGGGAGAACAAGGAAGGCAGGGGTGAGGGAAGCATCTTTGGCTCCGATGATCGGAGTTCATTCTCCAGTTGCAGCATCTTCCTGGCAGGCCTCGACCTCCCTCGGCTCCCGTTTCCTTCTCTAGCATCAATGGGGTCCCTCCCCGGAGGATTCAGGGACGCCAGGGACAAAGACCCCACAAGATGGCAGCCGGAACCATTCTTTTTCTAATTCCACTGGCACCTGGCGAAGCCACCCTGGCCTCCCCACCCTCTGCGTCTCCGGTTCCCAGCAACTGACGCTGCAGCAAGCGGCCGCCACAGGGAAGGGCCCGTAGGGGACCGGACGCGGGGGGGCGGAGCGGCCGCAAGCCCCACCCCGCGTCGTTCCCAGCCTCCAGCGGGCACCAGCCTCACCTGGGCGGCCTGCGAAAAGGCGCATCTCCAGGCTCCCACCCCCCCAGAACTCCGATGGGCGGGTCGAGGCGGAG
>NW_007259944.1:628232-628629 GCF_000164805.1 Carlito syrichta | reverse complement strand
TGGGAGGGGTGAGCGGGGGGGGGGCAGTGTCACAATCGGCCTGCAGGAGCCCCTCCCACCCTCCGGCGGCTGCCAGTTCGGGTCCACCCGGGGCAGGGAGCACAGGTGGACTCGGCACCAGCCTCTAGGGCGGGGACGCAGGGGCGCTGCTGGGGGACCCCACGACGCAGGCCGTGCCCCACCAAGGCCGAGCGTATCCGGGCTCCCGAGGAATGCTCCGCGCGCTGGGCACGCCTGGATATTGGCCAAATCGTAATTGCAACGACGGGGAGTGAAACAATAAGGTTAAAGGCTCGGCGGATCCGGACCCGCGGGCGTGTAAACGGCGCCGGGGCGGGCCGGCCTCTCGGGGCTTCCAGGCAGAAGGGCAGGGGAGCCAGGCCGCCGAGCGCCCGAC
>NW_007259944.1:626544-627819 GCF_000164805.1 Carlito syrichta | reverse complement strand
GCCCTGTCGCCGCCCCCAAAGGCCCGCACGCAGGGTGACACGCCAGCGCTGCACGCACACTCTCCCAGCCACACACCCCTAAAATCTCACATACAGGATCACACACCAGCCCTGCACACACTCACACGCCCTGATACACTCTCCCCCCGCAGCCCATACGCAAGATCACACACCAATTCTACACATACTCACCCCCCTAAATCCCACACCCAGGGTCACACATCAGCCTATATACACCCACGCCCGGCCACACCCCAAAACCTCACACGCAGCTTCACATACCAGCCCTCCATACACTCACACGCCCGGCCACGCTCAACCCCCCAAAACCCGACACACAGGGTCACACACCAGTTCTACACACACTCAAATGCCCTGCCACATTCACCCCAAAACCCCACACGCTGGATCACACACCAACCCTACACACACTCACCCAGCCACACTCACCCCAAAACCCCACATTGCAGGGTCACACACCAGCCCTGCACATGCTCACACACCCTGACACACCTCAAAATCTCACCAGGATCACACACCAGCCCGACACACTCACACCCCCTGCCACACTCACCCCAAAACCCCACATGCAGGGTGACACACCAGCCCTACACACTCACACACCCAGCCACCCTCACCCCAAAATCTCACACGCAGGATCACACACCAGCCGACACACACTCACACCCCCTGCCACACTCACCCTCCAATGATCACCCTCATCCACACACTGCATTCCCATCCCCAGCCTCACACACGTGTGTCCCCAGGAATCCCAGTCTCACAAGGCCCCCCGGCTTTAGGGGTCCCCCCACCACCTCTCACCCTCCTTCTCCCTGGATTTCTGGAATTCACTTACACACACACACACACACACACACACTTGCCTCATTCATTCAGGCTTACCTACACCCCTTTATCCTTCTACTGCTCCCCCCACCACCCTCTCAGACTTGCATGTGTGTCTCCCCAGGCCTCAGACATGTGTCAGCCTCCACACCTGTGGCTGTGTTGCATTCAGGGTCTCACATGCCTCTGACTCCCTCCCCCACCCACACCCACACAGTGTTCAGGACCTGCAAACTTTCCAAGGGTCTGATAAAGTTTTGAGAGCAGAAAAAAAAGAACAGTGGGAAGGAACAAAGGATGGAGGGAGGTTAAAAATCAATCTGAGTCGGAGTCGGGCTCGGTGGCTCAGCCTGTAATCCCGCGCCTTTGGGAGGCTGAGGTGAGTGGATTGCCTGAGCCCGCGGGTTCGAGACCCGCCTGGGCAAC
>NW_007259944.1:610837-626524 GCF_000164805.1 Carlito syrichta | reverse complement strand
CGGAGCCCAGCAGGTCAAGGCTACGGTGGCCGGGAGCGTGCCACTGCACTCCAGTCTGGGTGACAGAGTGAGACTCCAACTAAAAAAAATAATAATAAAAATAAAAATCAATCTGTAGTTAAGAACCTCAAGAATGTAACCCCCCAGGAAGCCATCCATGGCCACTTGAAGCAGCCTTGTGCATGGTTACACCTCATGACAGGTCAAGCCGGGTGTGGTGCCTTTTCATGTTTGCTGTAATAGAGGGTAGAGCCACCAAGTACCCCCAGTGTCTAGGAGTCGGGGCAAGAGGAAAGAGCAGCAGGAGGACCCCAAATCAGAAGTGTGACTTGTCTCATGCCCTCAGAAACGTTCCACAAGAAAAGAAATGTCATGAGGAGTGGCTGCATTGCATTGGAGAGAAAACAGCATTCTCTGGCCAACAGACCTTGTGGACCCTACTCTCCGACTCTCTCTCCTACATCTAGAACGATGCTTGAGACAAAGTGTGGCACCCAGTCGGCACTCAGTAAATGCTTGTTCCTAGAGGAAGTGTAAACACTCTGACACATGGCATCAGGTAGGCCCCACCCTCTCCCATCTGCTCCCAGGCCTCTCCTCTCCGACCCTGCCCTCTTCAGGTCACACCCACACCCTCTCCTCCACTCTGTCCACACGGGGTGCCAGGGAGAACAAAGAGACAGGAAACATGAAACCTTAACCCAGGTAGTTCCCACAGCCGCTCTTCAAGAAATGTGAGCAGCTGTTTTTATCAAGCACCTAAGACAGGTTCCATGATGTACATTCCCAACAGCACAGCCACTTCAGCCCAAATGATCCGACCCATTGCACGGTGAAGACAGACACTCAGAATGGCCTGCGTGAAGCCGTGCGACTGGCAAGGCACAAGACTGGGCTCCGGGACCTGGTCTTTCATGCTTCAAAAAGCAGAAAAATGGCCTCCTGTGACTAAGGGAATCACAGTTATCAAGATACCAGGCGCCAACCCATCCTTATTCCCATTGTCTTCAAGCTCCAGTCAGCCCCTGGGGATGGTGCTGTCCTGGGCCGTCCTCGTCGGACTGCGCCAATTTCTAAAATATGAATATAGCCAGGCGTGGTGGTATGCGTCTGTAGTTCCAGCTACTTGGGAGGCTGAGGCGGAAGGATTGCCGGAGCCCAGCAGGTTGAGGCTATGGTGGCCGTGAGCATGCCACTGCACTCCACTCTGGGTGACAGTGAGACTCCAATTCAAAAAAAATAAAATATGGAATAACAATAATGGCTTCCTTCTCTGGGGCCCTATATAACTTCGCCCTCCTCCCAGTTGTGGAACTTGAGGCAAGCTGCAAACTCTGCTGGGTCTCAGTTTCCCTGTCTGTAAAATGGGAATAATGATGGTTCTGGCCTCAAAGGATTGTTGGAAAATTAAATGAGTTCATGCTATACATAAAGCAGTAGAAGTGTGCCTGTGTACAGTGGACGTGTTCTGCGGGGGTCATTGCAGCGTTGTCAGAAGGATTCAGTGCAATAATGAGAACTTGTAAAAACGCACATAGGAAAATTAGCCACACGTAGTGGCATACATCTGTGGTTCCAGCTACCTGGGAAGCTTAGGCAGAAGGATCGCCTGACTCCAGCAGGGCAGGTAGAGGCTGCAGTGGCCGTGAGCATGCCACTGCACTCCAGCCTGGGTGACAGAGTGAGATTCCTACTAAAAAAAAAAAAAAAAAAAAAAAAAGCATATAGAGCTAGATATGGTGGCCCACGCTTATAACAACAGCACTTTGGGATGCTGGGAGTTGAGAACAGAACAGCCTGGGCAACATAGCAAGACCCTGTCTCCTAGAGAAAAAAAAAAGCCAAGCATGGTGGCAAATGCCTGTAGATCCTAACCACTTGGGAAGGCTTGAGGCAGGATTACTTGAGCCCAGGAGTTTGAGGCTACAGTGAACTATGATGGTGCCACTGCACTCCAGACTAGGTGACAGAGCGAGATCTCATCTCTTAAAAATAATTTATTTTTTTTTTTAGATTAGAAAATAAAAATTGGCCGGGCTCGGTAGCTCAGCCTGAAATCCCGCGCTTTGGGAGGCCGAGGTGAGTGGATTGCCTGAGCCTGCGGGTTCGGGACCTGCCTGGGCAACTTGGCGAGACCTCATGTCTACAATAAATAAACTAGTTGGGCATGGTAGCGCGCGCCTGTACGTCCAGTTACTTGGAAGGCTGAGGCGGAAGGATCGCCGGAGCCCAGCAGGCCAAGGCTGTGGTGGTCGGAAGCGTGTTACTTCACTCCAGTCTGGGTGAGAGTGAGACTCCAAATCAAAAAAAAAAAAAAAAAAAAGAAAAGTTTATTTAGAAAGTAAATCAGAGAGAAAAGAGGAGATTCACCTCCCCAAAGTAGGGGAGAGGGCCAAAGTTTAAGAAAACATGGCCTGGCCATAGCTCAAAGAGCACATGACCACACCATAGCTTAGCAATGCAATGGCTGCAATGGCTGTGGCAATGGCACAAAAATAATTTAAAAAGCGGCCGGTCACAGTGGCGCAGTCTGTAATCACAGCACTTTGGGAGGCTGAGGAGAGAGGATTGCCTGAGTTCAGGGGTTTGAGACCAGCCTGGGCAACATGGTGAGATCTCATCTCTACAATAAATCAAAAAATTAGCCGGTCATGGTGATATGCACCTGTTGTTCCAGCTACTTGGAAGACTGAGGTGGAAGGATGCCTGAGCCCAGCAGGTCAAGGCTGCAGTGGCCATGAGTGTGCCACTACATTCCAGTCTGGGCGACAGAGTGAGACTCCGACTCAAAAAAAATAAAAATTAAAACAGCAGGCCAGGTATAGTGGCTCATGCCTGTAATCTCACAACTTTGGGAGGCCAAGGCAGGAAAATTTGCTAGAGTTCAAGAGTTCGAGACAAACCTGGGCAACATAGTGAGTCCTTGTGCCTACAAAAAATAAAAATGTTAGCCAGGCACGATGGCTTGTGCTCATAGTTTCAGCTACTTGGGAGGCTGAAGTCAGAGGATCACCTGAGCAGAGAGTGGAGGCTGTGGTGAGCTGTGGTCTGCCACTGTGCTCCAGCCTGACAGAATGAGACTCTAACACAAAGAAAAAATTAAGCACTTATTACCTACTACATGCAAATATTCGTCAAAGGTTGGCTATTACAACCCTTTTTTTTTTTTTTTTTTGAGTAGTCTGTCACCTAGGCAGGAGGGCACTGGCAAGCTCACGGACGCCCCAGCCTCGACCTGCTGGGCTCAAGCGATCCTGAGGCCAGTCTTCCAGGTAGCTGGAACTACAGGCGCACACTACCATGCCCAGCTTATTTTTTTATTTATTGTAGAGATGAGGTCTCACCAAGTTGCCCAGGCTGATCTTGAACCCATGGGCTGAGGCAATCCTCTCACCTCGGCCTCCCAAATTGCTGGGAATACAGGCTTCAGCCACCACGCCCGACCTTACAATTTTTACTGCTAACACTAAGAGTTTTATTATTTTTCCCTAATTCAAGAAGGAATGCCATATTATCTTTTTTGTCTTATTATTGTCAGTGACTGTCTCTGTAAAACAGATACCAGGTGGGTTTCTTAAATATAATTGTTAAATAACTCGAGTGGGGAAATCATGTCCCTTGGGTGACGCCCTCACTGAATTCGCTCTGAGTGAACACTCTAGGTATTGCCCAAGCAGTTCCCCACCTTGGCATTGTTGGTGGTTGGTCTGAATATGGGGATGGGGGGTGAGGGGTGGGGAGGCCTTTCTAGCATGGACATCCTCCTCTAGATGCCTGTGGCAGCCTCATGCCAATTATGACCACAAATGTTTTCAGACATTCTATAATGGCTCGGGGGGGGGGGGGGGAATATCGTTTCTGGCTGAAGAGTTCTTGGGCTAAAATGTGATGTTAAATCATTTTAAAACGTCTAACAAGACTGTCTTGAACACTTACCAATCCAATCTGCCTCTCAACACTTTTTTGGCTGAGTCTCACTCTATCACCCAGGGTGGAATGCAGTGGCATGCTCACGGCCACCATAGCCTCAACCTGCTGGACTCAAGCGATCCTTCTTACTCAGCCTTCCAAGTAGCTGGAATCACAGGCATGAGCCACCACACCTGGTTAACTTTTTTATTGTAAGAGACAAGGTCTCACCAAGTTGCCCAGGCTAGGCTCGAACCCACGATTTCAGGCAATCCTCTTGCCTCAGTCTCCCAAAGTGCTGGGATTACAGGTGTGAGCCACTGCACCCAACTCTCCCAACACTATTTTATTTTTTTGGAAACGAAGCATGCCCTAGATTAAGAACTTCCCACAAGCAACAATATCTAGCTAGGGTTTAATATTGTTTTTACCTCCAAAAAGTCTACTAGGAAAGTTAGGGAGAATATAGACAGAAGAGTTGATAATTCATTCAAGAGGTCTTCACTGTTTCAGGCATGGGCCATACAGTTAAGATAGATGCAGCCTGCTAGCAGAGAGATGATGTCCTACTAAAGGCTGTAAAATAACAGTCAGAGGCAAAACATTGGTGAACAGTCTGGCTTCCAGGTCCCCAGTGTCTTTCATTGTACTTCTGCTATTTCAGAACTCCATAATTGCAGAAAACTGATAGTCATGCAAATGACTTGGCCATACAAATGCAGATGAATCTTATCCAAGGAATGCAGTTACTGCCTATGGATATTGACCACGGTTTGCATGTTCTAAGTTCAACATTCCTGTTTGCCTGCATTTTGGGAGCTCAAAAACTCTCCCTCGAATCAGCTGTACATCAATGAATATTCTTTGACATATGTTCGTTTTATACTGGTATACCTTGTAGGTTTGATTACAGACAATAAGATAATTTTTATCTGAGGAAGGTGAATCCTTTTCATTATCAGGCCCAGAGACATTAAAATAAGACAGCGGTGATATCCTACCTACTCCCCCCTTTGAGTTACATATTCATCTTTTAAAATTTTTTTTATCCTTTTGAGTCACGGGCTCACTCTCACCCAGGCTGGAGTGCAGTGGCACCATCACAGTTCACCACATCCTCAACCTCCTGGGCGCAGGCGATCCTTCTGCCTCAGCCTCCCGAGTAGCTGGGACTACAGGCACGCACCACCATGCCTATCTAATTTCGTTTTTTTGTGAGACAAGGTCTCAACATGATGCCCAGGCTGGTCTCTAACTCCTAGGCTTAAGCAATCCCCCCAAAGTGCTGGAGTAACAGGCACAAGCCACCACGCCTGGCCATATTCATCTCCTGAAACCGCTATTGCCACGAGTAGCCATAAATTAACCTAATAATGCCACAACACATACTATAAAACCCACACCTTATGGCCTATCAGTGTATGGCCAATCACTAATCAAATGTCATTTCTATAAACCAACTTACCAGCCCACTCCCTGTCACCCTTTTTTGCCTTAAAAAACTTGCAGGTTAACAATGGCCACAGGATGCTCATATCCAAGGTGACTTGGGGCTGAGTCTTCCTTGCAACTAGCAGTTCTCATTCTGGCTCAGTCAACTTCTTAAATTTTATTTTGCACCCCAACTTCTTCCTTTTAGGTCAACACAGGCCACTGCAGTACATCAAGTCATATGAATAGCTCGGTTTCCCGGTGCATTTAAAAAGTTATGCAGGCTGGGAACGGTGGCTCATGCCTATAATCCTAGCATTTGGGGAGGCGGAGGTGAAGGATGGCTTGAGCCCAGGAGTTCAAGACCAGCCTACAGAACAAAAATTCAAAAAAATTAGCCAGGCGTGGGGGTGCAAGCCTGTAGTCCCAGTTTCCGGGAGGCTGAGGTTGAAGGCTTACCTGAGCTCAGAAGGTTAAGGCTGGTGGTGAGCTATGATCATGCCACTGCATTCCAGCCTGGGCAACAGAATGAGACCCCAACATACACACAAACTTGAAATATTGGAAGAATTACCAAAATGTGACATGAAACATACACGGGCTGTTGGAACACTGCCAACATACTTGCCCCAGCCAAGTTTCCATTTAAAACATGCAGCATCTTCAAAGTACAATAAATCAGCACAGAAAAAACAAGGAATGCCTGTATTTGCAGGAGTCATGGTTTTTCCTTTTTAAATCGTTTTCACAAGTTAGAAATAAAACAATTTAGAGTGGAAAATGCTACGTGAATAATAAACCAGGATAATGTGAGAATGTTTATTGTGCTGTTGTTACTCATTCTTACTTGATGAAATTAAAAGGTTAAGTAGTACATTCCTGCACTGTCTATACAGTTCACTTCTATTTCCTTGTCACTATTTATTATTATCTATTTATTTTCAAATAGAGATGAGCTCGCACTATGTTGCCCAGGCTGGTCTCAGATTCCTGGGCTGAAGCAGTCCTCCTGCCTTGGCCTCCCAAAGTGTTGGGACTGCAGGCGTGAGCCACTGCGTCCTGCCCCGCTTCTCTATTTTTAATGTTATTGCTGAACATGGTGATCTCTGACATTAGTGGCAGGAATTCATGAGGCTGAGGTGACAGGATTGCTGGAGCACAGGCTAGGCGCTCAAAACTGGACAACATAGAAAAACCCTATTCTCTGAAAACTGCAAAGTAAAAGAAAATAAATGCAGAACTTGCTGCTTCTTTTTTAACACATTTGCAGGGTTTTGTTCTTAATACCTCAATGGGGAGTTACACATTTATTTGAGCCCAACCCAGGATGTATATGTTTGACCCCAGGGACTAGAAAGAGGGTCAGCCTTCTCCAGTTCAGAGTAGAAAATACTAGAAAAACTTCCATACACGCCTGGATGGGAAAAAAAAACATTCAAATTTTATTTTCCAACAGACAGCATCAGCAGGTCCAGCTACAAGGGTTTCTCCGTAGATCATACATTCACAAGGCATCATTAGCTCAAAGTGAGAAAGCCACTGGGGTGTTCTCCATAACAATATCCACTTTCACAGTGTAAACAGGTACTAATAGTGTGTTCACTTACAGTTCCAGAAGGAAAGGCACAACTTGGCAAAAAACAAGTTTTGGGATCCGAAAGCCAGGTGCAATCACAAAGACACAAAACTTTGAGTCCACATCCCAATCAAGGCCTTCCACGTAGAGAAAAAGACTTCAGTGCCCAGAGTCTGGGTCTCTCTCCTCTCATTAAACCATGAGAGCAACGCTTCATTGTTTGCTCAACATTATGACATGTACAAAAAAAGATTACACAAAAAGAGATCACAGAAACAGCTCGAAGGCCCAGCTGTTCCCACTAAGACATCAACTCTTAGGTCTATGACAGGGTTTAGAAATACTTCCGCGGTCATTAACACAGGAAAATCGAGACTATGGCTACAAAAAAATAAAAAATAAATGAGGTAGATAAATTAAAGCTTTCACACCCAGGACTTGCCTGTTCCAACTTCGTAGTCTTCATGAAATACTCAGGGAAGGGAAAAAAAAAAAATTCTTCATCATGACTTAGCGTTAAGTCGCACCAAGAAGATTAAACCAAAAAACTCCCACGTGAACCTGTAGTGAGAACACGTCCTTCCTCGAGTTTCTTCTCTAGAACGAAAACCCAGTTCTTCAAGAGTGGGCACTGGCGAACTCGATGAAGTCCCCTGAGATTCCCCGCACAGATACCCACCTCTTCTGGCGTCCAGGAAGGTGAAGGCATCTCAGAAAGGTGAGGAGGTCACTGGCACTCTCTCGGGGCTCTGAACGGTATTTAAATAAGCAGCAACACACACTGACTCCCCAAGGACTGACCTGTCCTCCATTGAGGGCTTCCTACTTCAGGGTCTGAGGCTGAAGCAATGCTAATAGTTCGCTTTCTGTTGTTTTTTTGTTTAAAGTACATTCAAAAAAACAAACAAAAAGATGGAGGGTCAGGGGGCATATTAAACAGGTCCTTAAGCAGACGACAGACCTTATCCACGTACCCGCATACAGTTACCAAGGAAGCAGACAGTGCCCCCTCCCTCAATGAGACTAAATATCTGTCTATTCTGCTGTGTATCAGTAAATTCCGACGGTTCCACCTTCAAATAGGTCACAGTCTTTGGACAAAGTCACTTGAGGTTGTTCCGAGGTTCTCTATGTGTATAATCTGACACAAGTAACACAGCTACTTTGCAAGACCCGCTTTTTCCAAAACTGTAAAACAAAATAAAAATCGAGTCTGTATCTATTTTGGTATGAATTTCTTTTCTGATTTTTTTTTTTTTTGCAAAGCAGCATAGCAACAATCTTGATTGTATGACTGCCTGAGGCCCTGGTCACAACCCTCGTAAACATTATTTGCATATCAGTAAGAAAAAGAAAACAGGAGGAGACTGGTATTTTACCCTCCCCCCCAAAAAATGCAGATTCTAGAGACTTCGAGGTCTGCGTTTTCCTCTTCCACGCGAGTCACCCTGAACTTAGCTGACCGCGATCTTGTTTTCTTCCAGGAAGTGGGGGAACTGGTGTTTGGGAACACTGTCGGCGGCGCCCGGCTTCTCCACGTCGCTGCTGATCCCTGACTGGGAGCCATCCATCTTGGAGACGGTGGCGTTGCTCACCACGGAGCTGGCCCCCAGGGACACTGGGAGGGTGGGGATGCCACCGCTCTGGATCACAGAGATCTCATTGGTCTTCACAGCCAGACCACCGTTGAGCATGTTGGTGTACTGGCTCCATACAACAGGGTCCACATTCACCGAAGGCGCCAGGATCTCCTTGGGAAACATCTCTGAGACTCGCTTTCCGTCTGTCCCTAACAGAGCCATGGTGTTCTCGATGGCCAGCTTCCTGCCACGGCGAGCTGAGTTATTGCTCGCCCCATGTGTCATGTAGTGGACCTATGAAAACAGGACAGAAGGGTTTTCATCAACATAGAGATCTGCAGCCTAGACGGCAAGAACTTGTCTCTACAAAAACTAAATGAATAAAATAAAACACCAGGTGTTGGCAGTAATGGGAAACTGCCAGAAGAGGGGAGGGCACACCTCATCAACAAGGGTACCTGCATAATGACCATTTGTCCACCCAACCCTAAATTGTATCCCACATATTTAAAATTAAAAATTAAAAACAGGCCGGGCTCGGTGGCTCAGCCTGTAATCCCACCGCTTTGGGAGGCCGAGGTGAGTGGATTGCCTGAGCCCGTGGGTTCGAGACCCGCCTGGGCAACTTGGCGAGATCTCATCTCTACAATAAAAATCAAAAAATTAGCCGGGTGTGGTAGTTCCAGCTACTTGGAAGGCTAAGGCGGAAGGATCACCGGAGCCCAGCAGGTTGAGGCTGCAGTGGCGGGGAGCAGCCACTGCACTCCAGTCGGGTGAAGTGAGATTTCAACTTAGAAAAAAAGAAAATTAGCCAGGCGTGGTGGCTGAGGCAGAAGGATTGCCAGAGCCCAGGAGGTTGAGGCTGCAGTGAGCTATGATCATGCCACTGCACTCCAGCATGGGCGGCAGAGTGAGACCTTGACTCAAAAAAAAAAAAAAAGAGATTTGGCAGCTCATTGGCAAGCCAAAACCCATCTGCATATGGGTTTGATTCTACCCTGAATTTCTACCAAAATCAGAAATTTATACCAAAATAGATACAGACTCAATTTTTATTTTGTTTTACAGTTTTGGAAAAAATGAGTCTTGCAAAGTAGCTGTGTTACTTGTGACAGATTATACAGGTTAAATAATGTTTTAACATACAGCTGATTATCGATTTACAATGGGGTTATACCCCAACAAAGCTATCACAAGCTGAACATGCTGTTAGCCTAAAATGCATTCAATACATCGTAGCTGGCTGGGCACAGAGGCTCACCCTCAAAATCCCAGTACATTGGAAGACGGAGGCAGGAGGATCACTTGAACCCAGGAGTTAGGAGACCAGCCTGGGCAACACAGTGAGACCTAGCTGGTGTGGTGGTGTGCACCTGTAGTCCCAGCACTTTGGGAGGCTGAAGTGAGACGATTCTATTAGCCATCACACTGTGCCACTCCACTCCAGCCTGGGCGAGAGTGAGATCCTGACTCAAAAAAAAAAAAAAAAAAGAAACCAAACAACATCACAGCTTAGTGTAGCCTACAATAAATGCTCAGAACACTTACATTAGCCTACAGTTGGACAAAATCATCTAACACAAAACTTAAGG
The DNA here is from genome assembly GCF_000164805.1 of Carlito syrichta. Lineage (NCBI taxonomy): Eukaryota > Metazoa > Chordata > Mammalia > Primates > Tarsiidae > Carlito > Carlito syrichta. The sequence continues at coordinate 616,436 of NW_007259944.1, read as the reverse complement.
GATGAGGTCTTTTTATGTTGTCCAGGCTGGTCTCCAACTCCTGACTGACCTCAACCAGTTCTCCCACCTCAGTCCCCCCCAAGTAGCTAGGATTACATACGCAAGATCCAGCGCTGGCTTCAAGGCCTATTTTATAATAGAACATAGAATATCTCATGTAATTTACTGAATACTGTATTGAAAGTAAAAATCGAATGGTCGCACGGGTACTGAATGGGTTTTATTTTCATATCCTTGAAAGTCAAACTAGCCGGGCTCGGTGGCTCAGCCTGTAATCCCGCGCCTTTGGGAGGCTGAGGTGAGTGGATTGCCTGAGCCCGCGGGTTCGAGACCCGCCTGGGCAGCGAGAACTCATCTCTACAATAAAATCAAAAAATCAGCTGGGCATGGTAGCGCATGCCTGGAATTCCAGCTACTCGGAAGGCTGAGGCGGAAGGATCACCGGAGCCCAGCAGGTCGAGGCTGCGGTGGCCGGGAGCGGCCACTGCACTCCAGTCTGGATGACAGAGTGAGACTCCAACTCAAAAAAAAAAAAAAGAAAGTCAAACCACCCTAAGTCAAGGACCATCTCTGTATTTTAATTTAGAAACTAAGTTTCAAGGTCCAGCTCTGTGGCTCAGCCTGTAACCCCAGCACTTTGGGAGGCTGAGGGTGAGTGGATTGCCTGAGTCTGCAGGTTCGAGACCCACCCAGGCAACTTGGCGAGACCTTGTCTCTACAATAAGTCAAAAATCAGTTGGGCGTGGTAGTGCGCGCCTGTAGTTCTGGCTATTTGAAAGGCTGAGGCAGAAGGATCTCTGGAGCCCAGCAGATTGAGGCTGTGGTGGCCAAGAGCATGCCACTGCACTCCAGTCTGGGCAACACAGTGAAACGCCAACTCAAAAAAAAAAAAAAGAAATTAGGTTTCAAGCCGGGCGCAGTGGCTCAAGTCTGAAATCCCAGAACTTTGGGAGGCTGAGGCAAAAGGAATGCCTGAACTCAGGGTTCAAGACCAGCAACTTGGTGAGACCTCATCTCTAAAATAAATTTAAAAATAAGCTAGGTGTGGTAGCATGCGCCTATAGTTCCAGCTACTTGAAAGGCTGAGGCGGAAGGATCACCTGAGCCCAGCAGGTTGAGGTTATGGTGGCCATGAACGTGCCACTGCTCTCTAGCATGGGTGACAAAGTGAGATTCCAACTCAAAAAAATAAATAAATTAGGTTTCATGCCACGTGGCCACCATTCCCACCTAACACTGTAGGTGGGGGCTCATACCCCCCAAATGTCTCTGTCTCACCCCTCACATGTGAACTTATGTGACCATCTACTATGTCCTGGGCATTGTTCTAAGTGCTGAGGTTAATGTTTTTGAACATACAAACAGGTGTGCTAAAGACAGGTAAAAAAAACCCCACGAAAACTGCAGAACACAACTCGTACACTTGAGCACCAGCAGAATGGGAAAATCTCAACAAGGAGATTGTGACAATGTCAATATCCCATCTGTGCTATTAGACTCTGAGGCTACAGTGAGCTATGCTTGCACCACTGCACTCCAACCTGAGTGACAAAACGAAACTTTATCTCCTTAAAAAAAAAATTTTAAATGGTTAGGCAGTGGCTCATGCTTGTAATCCCAGCACTTTGGGAGGCCAAGGTGAGAGAGTTGCCTGAGCCCAGGAGTTCAAGGCCAGCCTGTGCAACTTGGCAACACCTCATCTCTACAATAAATAAAAAAATAAGCCAGGCGTAATAGCGCATGCCTATAGTTCCAGCTACTTGGAAGGTTGAGGCAGAAGGATTGCCTGATTTCCAGTAGGTCAAGGATGAGGTGGCCATGAGCATGTCACTGCACTCCAGCCTGGGTGACAGAGTGAGACTCCAACTCAAAACAAACAAACAAACAAAACATTTTCAAGTGGTGTTGTAACACCCTCCAGTGGTATTATACTAGACATGCCTAACTCATGATTTCATTTTAGCCAGCCAGTAAACAAAAACCAAGGTAGAGTGGTCAAAGTCTAGACACAGAGGCTAACCCACAAATGATCAACACTGTATTACAACATATGGCAAATATGTTCTGTGTTTCCAGGCTTTATTTTATACACCTATACTTAACTATTGTTCAAAGAAATCAGTCTCGGCCGTGCTCGGTGGCTCAGCCTATAATCCCAATACGTTGGGAGGCCGGGGCGAATGGATTGCCTGAGCCCGTGGGTTCAAGGCCAGTCAGGGAAATTTGGCAAGACCTCGGCTCTGCAATAAATCAAAAATTAGCTTGGCGTGGTAGCGCACACCTATAGTACTGGCTACTTGGAAGGCTGAAGTATAAGGACTGCTAAAGCCCAACAGGTCAACACTGGGGTGATGAAATTGGTCTCTCAACACCAGAGGAAAAACTGCCCGTGGTAGACTTCTTAGGAGACAGGAGCATAAAACAAACCATGTCCTGCCCTCAGATGCATCACTGGAAACACATCATCATCTTATGTGTCGCTAAGATTAGAAAAAACCACTACCCATAACAGTCACAATGCTCTCTTCCCCCAATCACTGTAAGAAGCAATCCAATTTGAAGTGGCATAATAAGAAAATGTACTGGGGTTTTTTTGAGTCAGAGTCTCACTCTGTCGCCCAGGCTGGAGTGCAGTGGCACGCTCATGCCCACCACAGCCTCAACCTTCTGGACTTAGGCGATCCTTCCTGCTGGACTCAGGCGATCCTTCTTCCTCAACCTTCCAAGTAGCTGGAACTACAAGCATGCGCCACCATGCCCAGTTAATTTTTTTATTTTAGAAACAAGGTCTTGCCAAGTTGCCCAGGCTGGTCTCAAACCCCTGGACTCAGGCAATCCTATCACCTATGTCTCCCAAAGTGTTGAGGTTACATGTGTGAACCACCACGCCTGACAAAAAAAATATACTTCTTAAACAAATATTTCACTGACCAGGCTCTGTGGCTCAGCCTATAATCCCAGCACTTTGAGAGGCTAAGGCGAGTGGACTGCCTGTGGGTTCAAGATCAGCCCGGGCAACTTGGCAAGACCCTGTCTCTACAACTAAAAAAAAAAAATTAGCCGGATGTGGTAGCACATGCCTGTAGCTCTGGCTACTTGGAAGGCTGAGGCGGAAGGATCACAGAGCCCAGAAGGTCGAAGCTAGGGTGGCCTTGAATGTGCCACTGCACTCCAGCCTGGGCAACAGAGTGAGACTCCGACTCAAAAAAAAAAAAAAAAATTATCAAGCCAGGCATGGTGACTCATGCCCATAATCCCAGCACTTCAGGAGGTAGAGGCAAGAGCTTTGCCTGAGCTCAGAGGTTCGAGACCAGCCAGGGCAAAATGGCAAAACCTCATCTCTACAATAAATCAAAAAATAATTAGCCAGGCGTGGTAGTGTGCGCCTGTATTTCCAGCTACTTAGAAGACTGAGGCAGAAGGCTCACCTGAGCCTAGCAGGTGGAGGTTGTGGTGGCCATGAGCATGCCACGCCTGTAATCCCAGTACTTTGGGAGGCCAAGGCAGAGGAATCCCTTGAGCCCAGGGGTTTGCGACCAGCCTGGGCAACACAGCGAGACCCCATCTCTACAAAAATAAATAAATAAATAAGCAAATATATTAGCTAGGAGTGATGGCACACATCTGTAGTCCCAGCTACTCAGGAGGCTGGAGTGGGAGGATAACTTGTGGTCAAGGCTGTGGTGAGCCGTGATCGTGCCACTGTACTCCAGCCTGGTCAACAGAATGTGGGCCCAACTCAAAAGCCTGGTCAACAGAGTGTGAGCCCAACTCAAAAAACAAACAAAACAAAACAAAAAAAAAAACCAAGAGCCAAGTCTGAGATGTGACCATACATCCCATCTGTCCTTGAGGAAGAATTCCTTGTGGATCACCTCAATAAACAGATGTGCCAACACCCACCCTCCCCACCCTGCTGAAAACCCACCTTCAAGTTGCCTTTGGTGGTAAAAGCTCTACCACAGATGTTGCACACAAAAGGCTTCTCCCCAGTGTGTGTCCGCTCATGAATCTGAAGCGCACTAGCAGATGAGAAGTTCTTCCCACACCGCGTGCATCCGTGCTGCTTGGCCTGTCTGCGGGGCTGGGCCGCCAGCAACGGCGTCAGTCCCGGGGACAGGGCTGAGGGTCCCAGAAACGTGCCGGGAACTTCCACTTTGACATAGGCTGGCTGGGCTCGGAGGAAGGGTGACGGGAGACCGCTCCGACCTAGTTCAGAGGAAAAGAAACCCAGATCTTTACCACCCATCATTCATCCATTTCAGATACAAAGGAGCACATCAAGGACCACTGTTAGGGACTACTGCCCGCTAGGCTGAGAGCATGGAGAGGCCATACAGGAAATAAGCACCTCTAAGGCAGCTTCTTTTGAACTGTGTGCCTGCACAAAGAATAGCCTCCGACAACTAGAAAAGTTATACTACTGCTTTCTGGGTCTATAGGAAGGTATGGGCAACACATGAACACAAAAGGAATTCAAGTTCAAATGTCTGCATACGAAGCTACCTTTAAAGTAGGCCCAGACAGCATCTGCCTTTTATTCTATGCTACAGAGTTTCTGTTTTACCACTCACAAAGTCAACAGGCACCTTAGTATATACACGGGCATGTAAAATGGGCTCGTCTTTCCTTCCCACCGAGAGCGATTAACTTGTTTTTATTCTACTTATTTATTGACTTTAGAGCCTTACTCTGTCGCCCAGGCTGAAGTGCAGTGGCACCATCGTGGCTCACCGCAGCCTAGGCCGCAGGTGATCCTCCTGCCTCAGCCTCTCGAGTAACTGGGACAATAGATGTACACACCACCGTGCCTGGTCAATTTTTAGAAATTTTTTGTAGAGGCTATTTTTAAATTTTTTTCATAGAGACAAGGTCTCACTGTGCTGCCCAGGCTGGTCTCGAATTTCTGGCCTCAAGTGATCCTTCTGCCTTGGTCTCCCAAAGTGCCGGGATTACAGGCGTGAGCCACTGTGCCTGCCCCAAGAGTGATTAATTTGTGAACATTACATTAGGGAGTAGGACCCCAGAATCAAGAAACTAGGCTTATTTCAGTGGCCAAAAAGCAGTGCCCACTTCCTCAAACTTCTATTGAAACGTATTTAACATGATGTCCCCATGGGGCTTCAAGACAAACCATAAAAAGTATGCTGTCCATACCCAATCCACATTAACCACCGTAAGCAAAAAGCGTGTTCATTACCAGGATAGAAGTGGTCGTTATCTCCCTCTACCCAGAAGTACAGAAAAGCTAACTGCCCCCAGAGATGGGGCTGCTTCAGATCTCTCTCCGTTTGCCAAGTTCAACCCAGGTTCCTTTGTGATGACCTGGAGCCCAAAACGGACATAAGGTAAATCCAAAGCTCTATATCACCTTCCATCTCAGTGCGGCTGTTCTCGGAGCTCTCGGCTCTGCCCCCGGCCTCGGGAGACTTGGACTTGATGCTTTCCGCCTGGCTATTGGCCGGGGACACTGCCTGGAAGGACGCGCTTTCCATGGCATCTGGGCTCCGGCTCTGACACTCCTGGTCTCCCACCAGCGAGGACGAGTCGTTGGTCAGACCGTCGCTCTCCACCGAGCCGTTCTCACGGCTGCTCGGGC
>NW_007259944.1:606051-610716 GCF_000164805.1 Carlito syrichta | reverse complement strand
GGGGCCTCCAGGGAAGCCACGGCAGAGAACCCAAGCGTGGGCGACGCCGCGTGGGTGCTGGCCAGGGGCGTGGGGCCCCTGGAGGAACCAGTGGGGGCCTCCTGGGGGCTGGCCTCGTCAAGGTCGATGACGTCATCTTGGCAGGTGGCACTGGGGCGACTGTTCTCTCCCAGCATGGCAGGCTCGGGAGCCGTGAAGTCACAGGGACTCTCAGGCAGGGGCGTGTTGGGGATCTGGCCGCCCATGTGCATCCGGATGTGCTGTTGCAGCATCACGGCGTTGGTGAACTTCTTCTGGCAGATGGGGCACGAGTGTTGCGTCTTCACGGCCGTGCTGGTGCGGTGAACCCCCAGGTGCGTCTTCAGGTTGCCCTTGGTGGAGAACGCTCGGCCGCAGACCTTGCACTGGAACGGCCGCTCCCCGGTGTGCGTGCGATAGTGCATCTTGAGAGAGCTCTGGCAACTGAGTACCCGGTGGCAGATGAGACATTCGTTGGGGTCGGCGGTGGCCTTGTCAATGTTCTCCACCAGCTGCTGCAGCTTGAGGGTCTCGGACCCTGGCTCAGGGATCCCGCTCCCTTGGAAGCCACCAACCCTGGGGGAACTCTGGTTTGGCCCCACCCCAGGGAGTGTGGGTGCCCCATCGCTGTCTGGAGAAGGCCCGGGCTGTGGGTCACTGGGCAACGGGCCACCCATGAGGTCCTTGGGGTTATGAGACCCCGAAGAGAGGTTCTGAGGTAGCCCTACAGAGGGAGTTACAAGGACAGGTTTGCTGTCTAAAGAGAGACTCAATTCGTCTACGGGGCCAGGGACAGAGAGTGCATAGGGGAGGCCGTTGCCCGCGGCCATTTTGTCCTGGAACTCGGCAAACAGCTGGGGGTTGGCCTTGACCTGGGGATGACGGTGGAAGTGCACCTTGAGGTTGCCCTTGGTGGTGAAGCGGTGACCACAGACAGAACACACGAAGGGTCTCTCTCCGGTGTGGGAGCGTAGGTGGATCTGCAAGGAGCTATCAGTCCCGAAAACCTTGCTACAGTACTTACACTTGTGCTTGCAGAGGGCGGCCTCATCTTTGGGTTTGACGTCCACCGCAGAGATGTTCGGGGGCTTGCCTTTCACTTTCTTGGACGGGTCTAACGCCACAGTGGAGAAGGGACCCTGGAAAAGAGTCGAGCCCGGGGCCTGGGGGAGCAGAGCGCCCGGGAGGCGTGACACGGCGTTTGGGAGTACCCGCGTCCCATCAGGCTTGAGAGTGAAGGGCACCAGCCCAGGGGACAGAGCACTGGTGGCGTTGGGAACGTTGGCATGAGGTAGCTTGGCTTGTTTCAAGGCGTCCAGGGACAGGCCCGGGCTTCCCGCCTTCTGGCTGAGCAGAGCCACCGCCGCAGACACCTGCTGGGACACGTGGCCGCCCAAAGTCTTCAGGGCGTCGGCAGCCGCCCCGCCGGCGTGCAGGGCATGAGAAGCCCACATGTTCACCTGGACACGGATCTGCTCCGTGAGCTGGATCTGTTTCAGTTGCTGCTGCTGCAGGCACAGAATCTGCTCCAGGACCCACGGGAGGCTGCTGGCACCAGGCACAGGGGCTGGCAAGGTGTCCACGCTCCGCTGGTTCACCGCCACCTTGGTGCCCCGCAGCGCCTGCAGGGTCACATTGGTGTTGGCCACCTTGCCTTTGGGTAAGTAGCTCATGTCCTGGGGTGCCGGTGGCAGGGCCGTCTCCGTCTTCAAGTACACCACGGACTCGGCCCCCAGCTTCTCCTTGGCATCCCCTGAGCCACCCCCGTTCTCCCTGGGACCGTCCTTGCTACCAGGGCTGGGCGGCTGATGGCTCAGCACAGTTCCAGGGAAGTCCTCTGAAGGCACAGGCCCCTCACTGTCACTCATGATGAGGACAGGCGGGTGTTTAGTGCAATTTTTCTTGTGTTCCAAGAACTCAGAGAGGCTGAAGAACTCTGCGCAACATTTGTCGCAGACGTGAGTGTCCTCCCGACGGAGTCTCTTTACCACCACCGTCGCCTCCTCCCCGCTGGCATCATCCTCGTTCCCCAGATGGCTCATTGGCGCACCTGTGACGAGAGAGAAACAGCTAAGACCTCTTTCCCCAAAAGAAGAGCGCGTGGGGGGGGCGGGTTTCAGGAAGTAACAGGAGTCATCGTGACCTGTGTTCTAACAGGCAGGAGACTGGGTACAGGAAATAAAGTCATCCACGGGGTATGAATGGACTGACTACATGTGCTGTAGGGATTGAACTGTGCTCCCTTACAAAGCTATCTGGCCAGCCGGGCGCAGTGGCTCATTCCTGTAATCCCTCTATTTGGGGGCCTGAGGCAGGAAGGTTGCTTGCAGTCAGAAGTTCAAGACCAGCCTGGGCAACATAGCAAGAAAAGAAAAGAAAAACTATCCAGGCATGGTGGCATGCCACAAGGGTCTTAGCTACTAGGAAGACTGAGGCAGATCAATCACCTGAGCCCAAAAGGTTGAGGCTGTGGTGAGCAGTAATTGTGCCACTGCACTCCAGTCTGGACAAAAGAATGAGTTTCTGACTCAAAAATAAATAAATAAAGATATGGACAAATCCAGAGCCCACCCCTGCACCCATGCATGTAACTTTAGAGAGGGTCTTGCAGATGGCATTAAGTCAGATCCTAAACCCAATGGCTGGTGTCCTTGTAAGAGCAAAGAAGGGGAGACTTGAGACAGAGGCACCAAATAAGGGCACGTGAAGACAAAGGAAGAGAGAGAGTTGTGTGGACCACTGGGAGCCAACATGGGTACCAGCCTCCTCCTCCTCAGAACCAACACCGAAACTTGAGATGTCTGGCCTCCAGTTCTCAGAGAGAATTGATTTCTGTTGTTTGAAGCCACCCAATTTATGGCAGTTTGCTACAGTAGGCCCCAGAAATGCACATCATTTGTTAAAATAATTCCGGCCCAGACCTTCTGCATCCTACGCAGAGCTGGTTTGCAAAGGCCAGATGTGGGTCCTTTACATCATGAATGGATTCACACATTCCTTGAAAATACTGGAGGCTGGGCATGGTGGTTCAGCCTGCCATCCCAGCACTTTGGGAGGCCAGGGCGAGAGGACTGCCTGAGCCCGGGGGCTCCAGACCAGCCTGGGCAACTTGGTGAGACCTCGTCTCTATAATACATTACAAAAAAATCTAACTGGGTATGCTGACACGCGCCTGTAGTTCCAGCTACTTGGAAGGATCACCTAAGCCCAGCAGGTCGAGGCTGCGGTGGTAGTGAGTGTGCCGCTGCACTCCAGCCTGGGTACAAGAGTGAGATTCCAACTCAAAAAAAGAAAGAAAGAAAGAAAGAAAAGGATACTGGAAACCTGCTCAAATAATAGCTGTGATCTCCTCTGCAGGCCCATCAAAAGTGAAATTGCAGGGAATTCTACTCATTCAACCAATAAAACGAAGACCTACCTACCAGGAAAATACAAGTTTAAGGATACCAGCAATGGATGGCAGTGCTAAACTCACTTGAAATACCAAGATAATGTCAGGCACGATGGCTCATGCCGGTCATTCCAGCACTTTAGAAGGTGGAGGTAAGAGGATTGATTGCCTGAGTCCAGGGGTTCGAGACCAGCTGAGCAACTTGGCAAGACCTCATTTCTACAAGAAATCACAAGAAATCAACCAGGTGTGGTGGTGCACATTGTGATTCCGGTTACTTGGAAGGATGCAGCAGAAGGCTCGACTGAGCCCAGCAATTTGAGGCTGCGGTGGCCATATGAGTGTGCTACTACACTCCAACCTGGGCCACAGAGTGAGACTCTGACTCACAGAAAAAAAAAAGTCCAGGCACGGTAATCCCAGCACTTTGGGAGGCAGAGGCAAGAGGATTGCCTGAGCTCAGGGTCCAAGACCAGCCTGAGCAACATGGCGAGACTTCGTCTCTACAATAAATAAAAAAAATTAGCTGGGGGTGGTGGTGCACACCTGTAGTTCCAGCTACTTGGAAGGCTGAGGCAGAAGGATTGCCTGAGCCCGGCTTTGGTGGCTGTGAGCATGCCACTGAACTACAGCCTAGACAACAGAGTGAGACCCTGACTCAAAAATGAAAAAAGAAATAAGAAACAACAGCACACTGGGTGAATTTAGATAGGAAGACCGAGAGATGTACCTAGAAATAAACTCAAAGATGGGAAAACACTGAAGAAAAAACCTGCAATGTTCAAGAAAGAAATGACTAGAGAAAAAGACTTCACCGGCCTTCCAGATGATGAGAAACCCACTGAGATGGTTTAACCATTAGCACATTAAAAGGAAAAATAAGCCCTTATGTAAAGAGGGAAGAAGCAGGAGACTCAAAAGGGATTTCAACATCCTCATCTGTAACTTCTACTATTATTAATTCGATTTCTCTGAAACTTAAATATATAAAAATCAGGCCGGGGGCAGTATCTCACGCCTATAATCCCAGTACTTTGGGAGGCTATGCCAGGAGGATTGCTTGAGCCCAGAAGTTTGAGCCCAGACTAGGCAACATAGCAAAACCTAAAAAAAAATTTGAAAAGTTAGTCAGGTGTGGTGGTACACACTGGAGTCCAAGCTATTCAAGGGGAGACAGGATTGCCTGAGCCCAGCAGGTCAAAGTTGCAGTGAGCCATGATCGTGCCACTGCACTCCAGCCTGGGCAACAGAGTGAG
>NW_007259944.1:604564-605773 GCF_000164805.1 Carlito syrichta | reverse complement strand
CCCAGGCAGGTCTTGAACCCGCGGGCTCAGGCAATCCACTCACCTTGGCCTCCCAAAGTGTGAGATTACAGGCTGAGCCACCGTGCCAGGCACAGTTCTATGTCTAAAAATGATTTAGGCTGGGTGCAGTGGATTACCTAAGCCCAGATGTTCAAGAAGGGCCTAAGCAACATGGCGAGACCTCACATCTACAAAAAAACTGAAAACTTAGCTGGCCTGAGTGGTGCATTCCTGTAGTTCCAGCTACTCGGCATCTGAGGCGGAAGGATACCCTGAGCCCAGGAAATCGCAGCTGCAGTGAGCCATGATTGTGTCACTGTACTCCAGCCTGGGCACCAGAGTGAGACTCCAACTCAAAACAAATAAATCAATAACAATCGACCCTGGGTTTCGAGGCCTATTCACTCTAGGGTTAGTGCTAGTCTATACATGTGGATTCCCATCTTGCGACCGTGCCAGATCCAGATTGTTTACATTCAAAGCCTGGTGAACTCTCTGTAAGTTACACCACTGTTCTTACCTCCCTGCTGTACTCTCCCGTATACCCCATCACCAAGCAGTGACTTGGAGGCCCAGGACAATGACTTGGGCATACTGCAGACCCAGCGTCCCTGAGTCCGTGCATCTAAACCATACAAATATTCATACAAATACACGAAGACCTTGGTACAAAGAAGCGCATGTAACTATCTCTCTATTTTTACACAAATGCTTACAGCAGCGAAGTGAATATGGGCCCACCCATAGTATAAAAAGTATACAGTATTTCTGTATGCAACAGAAATGAGGTGAGAGAAACAGGCTGCAGAATAGTATGCATAATAGAACCATTTTGCTTAAGCAAAACCTGTATTTGAAATGTACAAATAAGTAGAGCTAAGGCCAGAAAGGGTTCACACCACTTTAAAAGAGATCATTAACGCCAGGCTCAGTGGCTCAGCCTGTAATACCAGCACCTTGGGAGGCCAAGGCGAGTGGACTGCTTGAGCCTGTGGGTTCAAGAACAGCTCAGAAAGCTTGGTAAGATCTTGTCCCTACAATAAATAAATAAATGGGCTGGGCGTGGTGGCACACGCCTGTAGTTCCAGCTACCTGAAAGGCTTAAAGAGATCAACCTGGGCAATATAGTAAGACTCCATCTCTTTTTTTTTTTTTAAGTTGGAGTCTCACTCTGTCGCCCAGACTGGAGTACAGTGGCCGCTCTCGGCC
>NW_007259944.1:596083-604239 GCF_000164805.1 Carlito syrichta | reverse complement strand
AGCAGCCACTGCACTCCAGTCTGGGCGACAGAGTAAGACTCTAACTCAAAAAAAAAAAAATCAAAAATTTCTCCGGACATCATGGTGCATTCCTGTAGTCCCAACTACTCAGGAAACTGAGGCAGAAGGATCACCTGAGCCTAGGAGGTTGAAACTGCGGTGAGCTGTGATCATGCCACTGCACTCCAGCCTAGACTACAGGCAGTGTGAATCCCTGACTCAAAAATGAAAAAAGAAAAACCGGACAGAACCAATTCAGCTCTCATCTACCAATGACAGACTTGATATCATGGCTTGCCCAACCCTATTACATCCAACAAGTATGCATAATCATGAGATGACAGCCACATGAGGTAGATGCCTGGATTACAACAACTGCCATTTAATGCCTAACTCAGTCAACACTTCCTACCTCCTCCTATGCACAAGGAAGAGGCTAGAGACCCTGTGGTGAGAAGATGAGCACAACATCCTCCTGTAATTCAGACTCTGAACCCCCAGATGCCCCCAACAATCATCATTCAACCCAATTAAGTATCAGCCTCATTTGAAGATGAGAAAAACTGAGTCTCCGAAGTAACGTGACTTGCCTAGGGCAACACAATTTACAATGAGTGACCGATGACTTTTAAACACCCTATATATATGCCAGGTGTAATTCTCAAAAAAACAATGCATATGGTTTTTTTGAATTGGAATCTCACTCTGTCACCCAGGCTGGAGTGCACTGTCATGCTCATGGCCACCGCAGCCTCAAGTTACTGGGTTTTGCCTCAGCCTTTCAAGTAGCTGGAACCCCAGGTGCTAGCCACCACATCTGGCAAATTTTTTTATTGTAGAGGCAAGGTTTTGCCAAGTTGCCCGGGCTGGTCTCGAACAATCCTCTCGCCTCCATTTCCCAAAGTGCTGGGATTACAGGCATAAGCCACCACACCTGACTGTATGCTATTAACAACTCTGTGAGGTTGGGCTATGATCTTTCTTGACAAGGGGAAACTGAGGTACAGAGGACCTTACAAAAAAGACTATTAAAAGCCAGGCATGCAGTTCCCAGACCCTCTATAACCGAACCCTTTATTTGCTCATTTCCCATCATGTTTCTTTTGTCAAGATTGTAACTATCTTTCCTCTTGCAGAAACACCAAGGGAAACAGGAAAGCCAAGGAGGCTGGGTTAGTTAGCCAGGGGTGGGAGTAGCCCACTCACTATTGTTTGGTTTCTGGGACTTCCAGAAGCAGCTCTGAGGACTGCAACGCACCTCTGCCACTTTAGAGTTCCAGCGGCCGGGCACAGTGGCTCAAGCCTGTAATATCAGCATGTTGGGAGGCCAAGGTGATGATCGCCAGAGCTCAGGGGTTCGAGACCAGCCTGCAGGCAACTTGGTAAGACCTCATGTCTACAATAAATCAAAAAGTAAGCTGGGCATCGCAGCATGAGCCACTAGTTCCAGCTACTCGGAAGGCTGAGGCAGAAGGATTGCATGAGGCCAGCAGGTTGAGGCTGCGGTGACCATGAGCGTGCCACAGTACTCCAGTCTAGGAGACAGAGTGATACTTCGATTCAAAAAAAAAAAGGCCAGGCACAGTGGCTCAAGGCTGTAATGCCAGCACTCTGGGAGGCCAAGGTGAGGAGATTGCCTGAGCCCATAGGTTCGAGACCAGCATAGGCAACTGGGCAAGGCCTCATCTCTACAATAAAACAAAAACTCAGCCAGGTGTGGTGGTGCATGTCTGTAGTTCCAGCTACTTGGAAGGTTAAGGCGGAAGGATCACCTGAACCCAGGAGGTCGACACTGCGTGGCCATGAGTTAGACACCAACTCAAAAAAAAAAGAGTTCCAGTAGCAGGTGATGCAGGAAACCTTTCTGAAGGCCCCTCCACTGCTGACGCAGACCTGTTCCAAGAGTCAAGTTAATAAATATACTCGTCAATTCCTGATACCCTGGCCTTGATTCCTAGATAAATATGATCTATCCCCAGACTTCAATGAAATGCATTGCTTTCTGGGAACTGTGCAGTGACACAATCCTCCTGGAAGAGCAATTTTGGCAATTATGTGTCAAGAACTTTAAGAAGTGGATCTTGTAAAAAAGTTTCTCTTGTAAGGGAAATACACACCTACTGGTAGGTGTGTATAAATGGATACAGCTTTTTCAGGGAGTGATCTGGCAACATTTTCAGCTGGCAGTTTCCATTTGTTGGGAATTTACTTCCTGAAATACACGAATATTCCTTGCAGCATTTCTCTGATTAAGAAAGAGAATCAGAAAGAGCAAGCCGGGCACGGTACTCAGCCTGTAATCCCGCACCTTGGGAGACTGAGGTGAGTGGATTGCCTGAGACTGCGGGTTCAAGACCCGCCTGGGCAATTTGGCGAGACCTCATCTCTACAATAAATCAAAAATTAGCCGCGTGTGGTAGCGTGTGCCTGTAGTTCTGGCTGCTTGGAAGGCTGGGGCAGAAGGATCGCCGGAGACCTGGAACCCAGCAGGTCGAGGCTGCGGTGGCCAGGAGCAGCCACTGCACTCCAGTCTGGGTGACAGACTCCAACCCCCACCCCAAAAAAGAAAGAGCAACTGCTAATCTCCGTGGCTCACACCTATAGTCTCCAGCACATTGGGAGGCAGAAGTGAAGAGGACTGCCTGAGCCCATGGGTTTGAGACCAGCCTGGGCAGCTTGGCAAGACCTCGTCTCTACAGTAAACCAAAAAATAAGCCAGGCAGGGTAGCACACACCTGTAATTCCAACTACATGCAAGACTGAGGCAGAAACATCACCTGAGCCCTGAAGGTCGAAGCTGCGGTGGCCATGAGTGTGCTTTTTCAGGGAGTGCTTTTTCAGGCTGCACTCCAGCCTGGGTGACAGAGTCAAACTCCAACTCAAGCAAACAAGCAAATAAATAATAAATAAATGTTGTTGTCGTTCCCTCCCCCCTCCTTGGAGCAATGTCCTCTGATTGGAAATGCATGTTCTAAACGGCAGGCATTTCAAAGCTTGGGTCTATGAAGCCTATACAAAAAAAAAAAACAAATTATGTTCACTAAACTGAACTACAATGCAACACTTCTTTCAATCATGAATATAAAGAATACGCCACAGAGGTGGTATCAGCAGAATCTGTGACTTGGTCATCCATGGTTGTTGCATGTTATGGTGGTTGCATGACTTGGAATTCTGAGTGCCTGAGGCTGTCAGACCTCATTATTGTATGTTATTTATTGTATTAATAAAGCAGCGCAGCTGGGCGCGGTGGCTCAAGCCTGTAATCCCAGCATTTTGAGAGACCAAGGCGAGAGGATTGCCTGAGTCCAGGGGTTTGAGACCAGCCTCGGCTACCTGGTGAGACCTCGTCTCTACAATAAATCAAAAAATTAGTTGGGCATGGTGCACACCTGTAGTTCCAGCTACTTGGAAGGCTGGCAGAAGGATCGCCTGACCCCAGCAGGTCGAGGCTGCGGTGGCCGTGAGTGTGCCACTGCACTCCAGCCTGGGTGGCAGTGAGACTCCATCTCAAAAATAAATAAACAAATAAATAAATAAAAATAAAGCAGCGCAAGGCCGGGCACAGTGGCTCAAGCCTGTAATCCCAGCACTTTGTGAGACTTTGCGAGGATTGCCTTAGTCCAGGGGTTCAAGACCAGCCTGGGCAACCTGGTGAGCCCTCATCTCTATAATAAATCAAAAAAATTAGCCGGGCATGGTGGCGTGCGACTGTAGTTCCAGCTACTGAGAAGCCTGAGACTGAAGGATCGCCTGAATCCAGCAGTTGAGACTGAGGTGGCCGTGAGCATGCCACTGCACTCCAGCCGGGGCAACAGAGTGAAACTCCGACTCAAATTAGAAATAAAAAATAAAGCAGCACTTTTTACTTTGTAAATTACAAATGTTCTCACTTTTGATAACTATATTTCAATGCAGTTTATTTCCTTGTTATTCTATGTATCTCATGCATTTAAATACACTGTGTGGCACCGGGACTCACGGCATAAAAAAGGTTAAGCTCCCCTACCTCAAAGGACCCAACAGTTCCCAAGAGTGATTTACAGCCTGAATACCGACTCGCCTGCCCTGTATACACAAGCTCGCCTCCCCGTAGCCTCCAAGCACTACCAGCAACATCCCACTTGAGTCTTAAAACAGCAGCAGCTCTGTTTGCTCGTGCAGTAAAAAGCCCTTCGACATCCAGGCCCCCATTGGCAAATACTGAAGCCCTATTTGCCAAGGAGTAAGAAGAGCTGTTATGAACAATCGTGGGCTATGCTTAAATTAACCCAAAAGGGGAAAAAAGCAAAGTCCAGAAGGATTACACAGCAACTGGCTCTCCCCTCCCTCCACCCCACCCCCAACCCGAATTTTAGGAATGTTATCTCTCAGCATCGAGTTATCCAATAAGTTGGAAGAATGCAGTAAACCCAGCAGGGGTCTTAGATTCAATCACTGCCAAATGGATCGAAAATACTCTTACTATTGTATAGGAAGAAAGTCCCTCTACCAGAGGCCAATCAAATTCTGAAATCACTAAAATGCTTAAAAAAAAACCAACCTGTGTATCTTGATAAGTGCATTATGAGTCAAGCTTATCTTTTTCCATTCCTACATTAGGAGAACTACAATGAGCAGATTATCTAGAGGACACAGTATCTTCTCCCCTCCCCCATCCCCAGGATAACTGCTCACCAAAAAACAAAAGGAAATTTATGTGCCTGAGTATTGAACCAGCTGAAAGTGCCTTTAACCAAGTTAATTTTAACACTTAAGTAAAAAGCCTTTAACTCGATTTGTAGATGGCAAATGAGAACTGAAATTGAGTTTCTACTTAATTAAGATATAAAAAAAAGTTTCAAACAGCTTTGGATCAAAATTCAGGGACTCTGCTAAAAAGGAGAAAAAGTAAAAAGCTCAAAGGCTTTAGAGAAGTTAACATTAAGGTGTGTGACCTCACTCTGCCACAAAGGTCTAGAGACGTGTTCCATTCTGCCTCAACTCCAGATCAAGCCATTTCGTAAACTCCATGAGGGCAGGGGCCTTGGCTGGGTCCTTCTCCAGGGCCCCTCAGACAAAGCCTGACACACACACAAAATGTGCTGGAAAAAATGGGTTGCGGCGATTTGGGCGGTGTCTGAATTTAGGGGCTTTTAAAAACATTTAAATGTTTTAAAAAATAATCAAAAGTCCAATAGGTTAAAGGTGACGAGAAAGGACTTCTTGAACTCTTCGCCATATTTTTTTTCCAGGGCAGAGGGGCCAGAGAAGCCAACTGAAAGCAAACGCTTTTATTTCCAACTGGCTTCCCTAGGTCCCCTTAATCTAAACTTCACAAAGGCACATCTCAACATTTAAGAGATCGGAGGTCAGAACACCAAACCCAACCAGCCAGTCAAACACTAGGTCTCTCCTTCATCGAAGGAACCAGAAGAAAATCCCAGGCCATCACCAACAGCGCTAAGACTGTTAAATAAATTTTTTTTTTTAAAGTCCACAGCTACCTGAATTCAGTGCAAGACCAAAATAAATCAGGAGTAATGGCATCCTGGGCAAAGCCATTTCATCCAGATGCTGCAACTGACACCAAAATGAGGGAAAATATGACTTTGGCAACCTTGGCCAGGATTAACGATCACATCCTGAAGGCCCCCCGTCTGTTATCTGGCACCGTGAGCTGTTTTTTCTGCAGAATTATATTATCCGGTAGCTCAACACCATCTTGACACAATAGGGAAATTAAAGTGGAAACATTTTCTAGTCAAGACTCTGGCTCACCTATAACCTCAGTACTTTGGGAAGCTAAGGCGGGAGGATCATTTGAGTCCAGGAGCTCAACACCAGAGAAGGCAACATAGAGAGACCTTGTCTCTACATAAAACCAAAAAAATTAGCCTGGTGTAGTGAGGTGAAAGGATCACCTGAGCCCAGGAGCTGGAGGCTGAGGTGAGCCCCAATAGTGCACCTGCACTCCAATCTAGGCAAGTAGAGAGTCCTACTAAAAAAAAAAAAATTAATACTGATCACACCCTCAACACAAACAGTAGGCCTTCTAGAGTTGACATTATCCAAACAGGGTGGTTTTCTCTCCACTGTAGAGAAAGGACCAAAACGTTTGGGAAAACACACACACACCAAGCTGTACTCCAAGTTACACAGCTGAGGGTCATACAAGCAGATTGGCTTGAAGATCTCACCCTAAAACTTCACAGGCACCAACCAAGGCGCTTCACATTTTAAAAAATTAACATGAATACCTCCTGCCTCTTACCCTGCAACCCTGTGACTAACAGCGGTGGGAGTGACAAAGTATCATTTACTTGTGCACTTGAGTGTGCGGCTACATTCTGGGGAAATGCATTTTACAATGCAATTTTTTTTTTGAGTTGGAGTCTCTGTCGCCCAAGCTGGAGTGCAGTGGCACATTCACAGTCACCGCAGCCTCCACCTGCTGGGCTCAGGCGATCCTTCCGCCTCAGCCTTCCAAGTAGCTGGAACAACAGGCGCACACCACCATGCCCGGCGAATTTTTGTGACTTACTGTAGAGACGAGGTCTCACCAAGTTGTCCAGGCTGGTCTCGAACACCCGGGCTCAGACAACTCAATGTTTTCATGATCAAAAAAGGGCTGTGGACAAACTGTAACCCTTCTTCCTATCAGAAACCCATTTGAAACCGAACACAGAAAGTGGTCAGAAACGTCCACCAATGGCCAAATCCTTCCAGCCCGGTGAAGGTCATTTTAATGGAAAAAAAACTGGGGCCCGCTTGTGATTTGAAACTTGGGAATCTTACTCGTTGATGTTTGTAATCCAGTCGAGCACAAAGGGCATTTGAAACTCTTTTGAGAAAATGCTAATTTTCCTGTACGTCGTGTCAGCCGCCAGATTTTTTGATCTGCTAATTGATTGCCAGACGTCACTTAACTCCATCCAGAAATGCACTCTCAAGTGGCTTTGCCAAACAAGACCCGCCCAATCGTAGTTTAAAAAAAAACTCTACCATCACACCCGCGCAGGTAGGTCAAATGCAACCATTCGATAAACGTGCTGCTTGGGAAAACATTCTAGCTTCGAGGAAGTCTTCCCAGGAATGCCAAAGCCTTGGCAAAGAAGAGCGCGCACAGACGGCGACGGCGCAAGCAGGCATCCCCGGGGGTGGCCATCCTGGCCGTCTCCATCCGCCCCCCAGCCAGTCCCACCCACCAGGTGTAAGCCGGTACCTGCGACGGACCCGCCTCCCCGCACGCGGCTCGGCTTCAGGCAGCGCCTCCAGGGGGCGCCCGCGCGCAACCCGGCGGGGCCGTCGGCGGCAACCCGGGGGATCAATAGCGACCCCCCCACCCCGTCCGCAATTCGCTGTGGGAGCGCACAGGCAGGCCCGAAATCCCTGCCCAGCTCAGGCTAACTCGGATTTCACACTCCAGCCAGCGTTTATCCCAGAAGCCCTCCCCCGTCTAAAGAGCTCACCACCACCCAAAGCCCCACGGGTGCGCGCCCACCCAAAATGAAGGGGGAAGGGAAGGTCAGAGCAGGACCAGGGGAGGGGTCAGAGCCAGGAGCTCGCCCCTCCTCTCGGGAGGAAGCAGGCCGGCCGAGGGTTAACCCTTTTGTTCCAGGTGGGCCGGGCGTCGAAGCCAGCACGCTCCCCTCACCCCCACCCACCGAGGCACAAAGAGTCCATCCCGGCCGCTGGGACCTCGGGCGTGCGCCGCCCGGACCACCCGGCGCCCCGAAAACGCACCGCCGCCCACTCGGTCGAGCCGAGCCTTTTAATTTGCCCAGGGAAAAGTACGATGTAGGGGGAAAGGGGGAACTTCACTGACCTACCACAAATTTGGAAAACGTATCCCAACTACACGGTAGCCAAAAAGTAGCGGCCGTGTTCTAAGGAAAAGCAGGGCGTCGGGTTGGACGCCGAGAGCCCGGAGTGGCCGCGCACACCCCTCTGCGGCCGGGAAACCAGGGAGCAGGCGGGGAGGGGAGAGGAGGCGAAGCGCGCGACCAGGCCGGCGGGGAGGTCAAGTGGCCCCTCCCCCCACGCGTGCACGAAAAACTTATCAGGCGACAATTTGGCGGGCCGCGACGGAGACAGTGGGAAAGCGACTCGCTCCCGCGACCTCCGCGGCGGAGTGGCGGGGTGGGGGGTCGACCCTGGGTTCCGGGCCAGGGTCC